>NC_028647.1:34061522-34134723 GCF_001406875.1 Solanum pennellii | reverse complement strand
CCCCCCCCCCCCCGCACAAATGAATGTAAGGAACTAAGTCTCATGAATAATGTACTTATTAGGGATGGTGGTGGCATAGGACGCTATCAATCCATTGCACGAGTAGGCACTTGAAAGGGAGTCTTGGTGTGTTTTTAAACAAAATGTATGAATGGGTTATTATGTGATGCAAAACAGTTATGCGACTTAATGTAATGTCATGAAAGAATTTTAAAGTCATTTCTTGTATGATGAAGTTTATGAAAGATTAATCTGGTGTTCCTAAGTCCATGGAATCCTCAAAGAGCACATGGTGGGAGTAGTAGTATGGGACGCTACTTTAAAATTGCACTTTGTGTAACTTCTATGTCCACTTGGTGAAGGATACTTATGTGAAGTTGTTAAATCTAAGTATGTGTTCTTTAGTGTTTTGGTGTAGAGCGTTGACTTGTTACCCATGAGAATAAACTTTATAATGGGTAGTCTTGAGGATCACTTAGATATGCATTGAAGGGATTGTATGGGCGGTACCTTTATGTCTCACCTTAGTGAGTCTTAGGATAACCTTGGTTAAGGAAACTTGAAGGGAAATCAGTTAACTATGAGTGGGTAAGAAATGGTTCACTGTAATGTTTTCATGGCTTCACTATAATGTTTCGTTGAAGTTCACTATTATGTGCCTTTTGATGCTAAAATTATGGAAGTTCTACTCTATGTGCTGAATGATAATTTACATACTATTTTACTTCTATATGCATGAAAGTTTTACTTAAATTTCATGAAATTTTATTTCTATTAAAATGTCCTCTTTTGCATGTTTCACATAATACCACACTTAGAACAATGTGTGTACTAACCCCATACTTTTATATACTCTCTAAGTATAGGTTTGAGGAAAGTTGACGATTTGAAGGCAAGCCTGGGAATCTACTCTCTCAAGACTATGTATGTTTTATTATATTCTAGGGCATAGTCTTTGTTTCTTTAGTTCTTGTATAACAATTATTATGTATTTTCTGTCAAATGTAAAGGGTCGTGTCCCTAGGATATTTCAGTTGTGTCATTAAATTGGCTTGTGATAACAAGACTACTCTTTAGTGTTTTATAAAAGATAAATCCTTATTATTATTAATTTCATAAAAAGTTTTAATTCCGCACTACTTTTCATGTCCTGTACAATGAATGATAGAAAAAAATCTAGTAGAAGACCTCCGAAGGGTCAAGTCCGCAATTGTTCCTACCTAAGGGTTGCCCTATCTTCTCGGAGGTACTTTCGAGTTGTGGCATGAAGGCACTCTAGTCATGCTACTTCAAGCTATTATTAGGAGAGCTTAATTACTAAATCCAAAGCTACTTTGGGAACCACTATCCCAAAACTACCATGATCAAGCATCCTTGCAACACATGACCAACCTAAAAATGGTATAGGTTACTTACTTCATCCCAAGCTACCATTAGACTCACGACTTAAGCTAACATGCGTAATTTAACTCAAGCTTCCATGAAATTTAACATCTCACCCTCCATGAGTATTTCAACTCAAGCCTCCTTGAGATTACTATATCAAGCTGCCTTGAGATTTACCATCTCAAGATATCATGAGATTCATCATCTCAATATATCACACCTTGATAATATCTCACCATGTGTATTATACGATAAGTGACCATGCATTCCATCTTAAATATATTCTAATATAATATTCATTGATTCATTTTAGGACTTTAGGTCAACCTAGATCCATCTACGAGAGAGAACTTTCTTCTCCTATGTTGTCCATATCTAGGTGTAAATGAGAAAGAAAACATCATCACAATCTCTTCATAATTACTTTACCGCCAAACCCTAGAATCAATGGCATACAAACCCATAATCTATTACTACCTTCAATTCATCATGATCCATGTTCTATTACAAGTTAATTCATAATATGATCATTAGAAGGTAAGTCTTGGCATTTATGATCAAGTAGATTCATTTCCTACTTTATAAGTTAAGTTAATTAAAAATCAATTAGCCCTATTTCAATTAATATCTACGTGATTCAATCATGATCAATTCGCATACAATACAATTGAATTATGAAATTCAAATTAGAACCTTCATCTTGCCTTTAACGACCTAAAATCACAATGATCATCTTAAACATCAAATACTATAATTCACCATGAAAACTTCATAAAAACATCACATAATCATCATATGAATATAATTTAATGCTACCCACTAGATTGGGATCACAATCAAGCCTTACCCACAATCAACCCTTCCTAGATTAGGTCTTTTGAATTCACAATTGAGTGATAACTAGAAAGTATGTGACCAAGAAAAGCATCTGAACATACCCAAAATACACACTTAATATCTTCAGCAAAGAGTTGATGTTCCTGGTGAACATTCAATATTATCCTCAAATGACCCACATGTTAATCCTCACTCTTAGAATATATAAAGTTATCATCAATATAGACAACTACAAATGAATCAAGGCAGTTCGGGAATACCCTATTCCTAAGGTCAATAAAAGACCTCGGGCCATTAGTTATACCAAAGAACATAATTAGGAACTCATAATGACCATGTCTTGTTTGGAAATACTTTTTCGTAATATCAACACCTCTCACTCTATGTGTATGATAACCCGACCTCAAGTCAATTTTTGTAAAGTAACTAACACCTTGGAGTTCATAAAGAAAATCATCAATTCTAGGGAGAGGGTACTTATTCTTTATAGTGACCTTGTTCAATTGTCGGTAGTCAATACCAATTTTTAGAGACCCGACATTCTTTTTCACAAATAGTATCAGAGACCCCAATGAAGATATGCTTGGTTTTATAAATCCCTTGTCTAGAAAATCTTTGAGTTGATCCATCTAGTAAGGATGAATTGAATCGGGCTTTGTATTCGGCATCAAATCTATGCTAAAATCTATTTCCCATTCGGGGGGAATTCTACGTAAGTCATAGGGAAGACTTCTGGAAAGTCCTTTAATACGGGGACCGACTATAAAGAAGGACCCTCGGAATCAAGATTCTTGACGTTCACAATATGATAGAGATATCCCATGCAAATCATCTTACAGACTTTTAGACATGATATAATTTGACCTATAGGAATTGAGTTTCCTCCCTTCCATTCTAAAACGGGTTCATAAGGAAATTGCAATTTAACTACCCCTTGTTGTAAAATCGATTGAAGAAAAACAAACATGTAAGAAATCAATCCCCAAAATTACATCAACGTCCAACATATCAAGTTCTACCAAGTCAACCAAGGTTACTCTAATTGATAATAATACGGCACAACTCCTATAGACTCTTTTAGAAAAAACGGATTCACCTACCAGGGTAGAAGCCAAAAAAGGTTCAACTAAGACATCGGGGAGCACATCAAACTTCATTGCCACTTAAGGAGTTACAAAAGGCAAAGTGGTATCTAGATCTAGCAATGCATAAACATTAATTGAAAATACATGCAACATAGAGGTAACAACATCGGAAGAATCCTCTTGATCACCCCTAGAATTAAGAGCATCGAAGTGGTTCTTCTTAGGAGCATCGAAATTAAGACCACTTTCTTGAGATTGGTTACTCTCCCTTACTTGAGTCTTGGACATATTTTAATCCCTCACTATGTGAGCACTCTTTTGAAAACAAATAAAAATGTCCATACTAACTAGACATTTACCCACGTGTTTCTTACCATATTTGGCACAACTAGGTTACTTACCTTCTGAACCACCACCTTTTTTCCCCTTGAGTCTTAGAGTTAGTCACCATATACTTTCTAACCTTGGAGAAATTCTAAGGAGCTTTGTTGGAGAATCTCTTCGTTAACTTTGGTTGTCTTGGATTTTAGGATTACCCTTTGAAGTACCTCAATCATAGGGGCTTTCCCTCTTAGCATCCCTATTTTTCTTCTTAAGGCTATTCCCATGAACTTGTTGAGCATTCACCAGCAATCCATGTTTTCATGATGCATTGTAGCCCGACATTCTTCCACAATATCATCGAACACACCCGTCATAAAATGACTCATTCATCTTTAAGATTACCCACAAAAGAGAAGCATTCTTGGACAACTTGATGAATTTCAAAGATTATTCTTGCACAGTCACACCTCCTTGACGAATGTTGATAAACATTTCCACTATTCCTTTATTTTCTCCCTTGGGAAGAACCTATCAAGAATTTCCCTCCTAAATACTTCCTAACTTATGGGACCAATTCTCAAAGACCTATTGTCTTTCC
Organism: Solanum pennellii; assembly: GCF_001406875.1. NCBI lineage: Eukaryota > Viridiplantae > Streptophyta > Magnoliopsida > Solanales > Solanaceae > Solanum > Solanum pennellii. The sequence continues at coordinate 34,130,493 of NC_028647.1, read as the reverse complement.
ATTGACTGTACTAGTTTGAGCCACATCCTTAAGTTGGTAAGCGCTAGCTCAGCCTTCTCATTTGAACTCACCCCCATAGAATATAAAATCTTATAAACCTCATCAATAAATTCTTAAGGATTTTCATTCATGTTAGACCCAAAGAACATTGGAGAATTCAACCTTGTGAAGTCTCTTAAACGAGAGGCGATGGTACTAACATTTTGATTCACACGGGGTGCAAATTTTCAGTTTTCTTGGGAAGTCATAGCTTGACATTGATTAAATATGGCTTGATCTTGTGTATTTATGACTTGAGTCATGTTTGGGAAAGTTGCCCTTATTTTTCTATTCGTCATAATCAGAGGATTGATCGGAATGTTTCCACCTAGAGGAAATTATTCTTGAATAGGAGATTGGTTGTCTTGGGGAGGAACTCCCGCATTAGTAATATCCTCTTCGAACCTTCTTGCGGCTGACCTTCTAGTAGTCAAAGCCTATAACAACACGAAAAGGATTAATAGAAAAGGACTCATAGAGTTAAGACTCTTGAGGCGCGACTTACGTTACCGAAAAAATGAGAATTTTCTAAGCATCACATAGACTCTCATTCATTAGTGTGGCGCGCTTTACAATTACGAACAAGACTGTCCATAGACGTGGTTTCTATGAAATGTTTCCTAGCATTTATTCAAATGCATGCAATTATACCAAGTTTCCACGATTCGAGAGCACCCCCTAGTCGTAACCAGCATATTCGTCCTCAAAGAGGCCTTAGACAAGCCCTTAGCATACATTACTGCGACATGGATAGAATACAAATCCAAAAAAATTAAACTTTTCTTTTGACGTTCAACTTTACTTAACATATATCTAAATAGAATTTCTAATTGTATCACATAACCATCTAAATATAAAATTAAGAGAAATGGGACTCAACCCTTACATAAATACAGTAAGTCTTTTAAGAGGATACAACATAGTCCTTGGATAGGAAATATAACAATGTATTTAGTATCACCATATGGAAAGCTAGATTCATAGGCTTTATCCTCGGACTTGAGGGCTCACCAAAATGCAACAATCCAAGATTCTTTGAGAATGGCCTTGAAGCATTTCAATGGCCCGAACCTACATTTGAGTAGAAATAGAAGAGATATGGGTTAGTACAAACCACATGTACTATGTGTGGATATATGGATGTAAAACATTTGAAGTCACACACAAAGGGACATTTTGATATAAACATGCTAAGTTCACTTTAAAAGCCTTTCTGCACATTCATAAAACATAAACCATCCATACCACAACCATAATAAGACAAAGTTACATTCATGCTCAACACACTACACAATTTAAGGCCTAAGGCAACACAAAATCTTTGCAATGTTTGTAAAGTGTTGCCTAAAACATTTTTGGCTACACTTTTAAAGCATACCCTTAGTTTTTACCATTTAGTTACAGTATTTTTGGCAACACTTATAAAGTATGCTCCTTAGTAGAATAGGCTACACTTTATGAGTGTTGCCACATCATTATGTTATTAGCAATGCATATTTATACATATAGCTACACTTTTAAAGTGTGATACTTTTATAATTCTAAAAACAACACTCTACAAGTGTGACCTTATAATTTTCTTAAAATTTTCACCAAAATAACATATTCCCCCAATATATTTTACTCTCCCCCAAATTTAAAATTTGCAAATAATATCATTAATATAACATAACTCTAAAAAAAATTCTCCAAATTAAAATGCTCCCCTAGTTGCTCTTTGCCTATATCACTACTAAAAAACTAAACCCTACTCCCTCTCCTTCTCAGTTCCACCTCAAAAATTCTATGGATGTTTGCTTGTGATTTCCTCAATCGGGCTTCACCTTTGTAGGAGAGAGTAGAGTAATAATTTAAAGAATTTTAGATCTGGAGGAACCGGAGAATCTACATGAACTCTGGTAAAAGCTTATCTTCGTCCCAGTTTAGAGAACTCTGGTAGAAGCAACACTTCCCAGATCAATCTAAGAAATTAGTTGCCTTATTACATAAGGACGTTCACTAAAGTTTCTGCTCACAATTTTTTCTTCGATTTCTGCTCATATCTATGATGTTAAATAGAACAATCAATTTCTATGTTAATTGCTCCTAATATTTTTAAAAATATTTAGAAACTTTTACGGTTTAGTTTTGGTTACTAACGTTTTTGAGATGAATATTTGTTCATTTCGTTTTTCTTATAATACTACCTATATTGTCATATGATCCTCCTTGAATGTTAATATGGCGAACCTTTAGGGTTCTGTTTTGTACCGCTTTTCAGGTATGTTTATGTTATTGTGGATTTTACTTTGGGATTTGTCTACCTGATGTTGATTTAATTATTAAAAATTCATTTAGTCAATTGATTATTGATTCTATATATCTTGTTCCTCAAATTCGATTTATATTTTATTCAACAAAGTACTTTTTGATGTCAATTTCGTTTAGCAAATTGTAGTGTGATGAAATTAATTATGAAATAAGTCTATAAAAATCTGATTTCTGTAAATGTCTTCCAGCCACCTAGTTGTTAGGATCGAATTCACGCACACACACTAGATGAATGAAGAACACAAGAACTTTCAAGAGAAAGAGATGAGAGATCTAGAGAGAGAAAGAGAAAAACCCAATATTTCGTGGTAACACCCCGTGAGTAAACTTCCACGGCAGTGAGGTATATTTATATTAATAAATCAGAGTATTTTTGGTTACAGAGAATAAATAGGAAAACCCAAAATAGAGAATAAATAGGAAAGCCTAAAATAGAGAATAAATAGAAAAACCTAAAATTAATCAGTCTCCACTACCTAACAATTCTCACACTTGGAGACTGACTCAGTCATCCAAAAAATACATTCTCAAAAAAAAAATCTCTTCATCATCAACATCTTAACCACACCGCAACATCTGTAGCAACAACTATAGAAGACCAACCGAGGTTTTACATAACCTCAGTTTCCCAACATCAACACATTTTTTCAACATGTCTGCCGGGTTCTTTGCACCCCCTATCTTCTCCAAGCACACATCACCATCCTCCACTGCCCTGCGAGTGAAATGGTATCGCCTTCTGATGTGCTTTGTCTTCGAATGATAGACAGGATTTTTCACCAACTGTATGGCACTCTGTCTATCTGAGTAAAGAATCTTCTCGCTCTGCTTCTTGCCCAATTCCTCAAGATAATCTGCCAGCCATATCATCTCTTTCCCAGCTTCAGCTATTGCCACATACTCAGCTACAGTAGATGAAAGAGAAACACACTTTTGAAGCCTGGACATCCAATTCACTGCTGTTCCACCTATGGTGTAAATGTACCCGGATGTACTCTTGCTCGAGTCAACATCCCCACCAAGATCAGCATCCACAAAACACTGTAGAGTCACCTTGCCTTTGCCTAAACAAAGTGAAGTACTGGATGTACCTCTCAGATATCTCAGAAGCCACTTCACAGCTTCCCAATGCTCTTTCCCAGGGTTCGCCATGCTCCTGCTAACTACTCCCACTGCATGTGCTATATCAGGGCTGGTGCAGACCATAGCGTACATCAAACTACCAACTGCTGAAGCATATGGAACAACTGTCATGTGATCACGCTCCTCGACAATCTTGGGTGACTGCTCCTTTGACAATTTAAAGTGATTTGCCAATGGAGTAGTCCAGGGTTTAGCATCATTAACCCTGAATCTGCTCAGCACCTTCTCAATGTACAACTCCTGAGATAGATTTAATGTGCCAGCAGATCTATCCCGAGAAACCTTCATCCCCAAAATCTGCTTTGCTGGACCCAAATCTTTCATCTCAAACGCTGCAGACAACCTTGTCTTCAGATTGTTAATCTCCCTCATACTAGATCCTGCAATCAACATATCATCCACATACAAGAGTAGAAAGACATATGAATCAGTGTATTTCTTGAAGTAACAACAAGGATCCTTTTCAGCTTTGCAGAATCCACTCTTGGTCATGAAGGAGTCAAACTTCTTGTACCACTGCCTTGGTGCTTGCTTTAGTCCATACAAGCTCCTGGTGAGCTTGCACACCATGTGTTCCTTGCCTGGAACCACAAATCCTTCCGGTTGCTGCATATAGATCTCTTTGTCCAGATCTCCATGTAAAAACGCTGTTTTTACATCCATTTGCTCTAGATGCAAATTCTCCGATGCAACAATACTCAACAGAATTCGAATAGAGGTTAACTTCACAACAGGAGAGAATATTTAAGCATAATCAATACCTTTCCTTTGTGAATATCCTTTAACCACTAAACGAGCCTTGAACCTTCTTTTGCCATCTGGTTCAGTCTTGATTCTGAACACCCACTTGTTCAGCAAAGCTCTCTTCCCTGCAGGTAACTCAGTCAACACCCATGTGTCGTTCTTCTCAAGTGACCTCATCTCATCATCCATGGCTTGCTCCCACTTGATCGAATCCTCCACCTGTAGGGCCTCATCAAAAGACTCTGGTTCCCCCTCATCAGTCAGCAATAGATAGTGTAATGAAGGTGAATACCTATCTGGTGCCCTGATGGATCTGGATGATCTCCTTAACACCTGCTCAGGTGTAACTTGCTCCACTTCAGATTCTTCAGTAGGAGTTGGTTGAGTATCTGCTTCGACATCTCTGGGGTTACTCTTCTCCAACTCAACCTCAACTCCCACTTGCTTTGTAATCTCTAGAACCTTCTGCTCTCTGTCCTTGTACAGGACAGACTCATCAAATGTCACGTCACAATGTCTCAGGATCTTTCTGTTCTTGTCATCCCAAAACCTGTAACCAAACAAATCAGAACCATATCCTATGAAGTAACACTTCACAGCCTTGGCATCAAGCTTGTCTCTCTTTTCTGGATCAACATGAACATAAGCAGTGCAACCAAAAGTCCTCAAGTGTGAGTACTTGAGTTCTTTTCCTGTCCACACCTCCTCTGGAATCTTGAACCCTAAAGGAACTGATGGTCCCCTGTTGATCAAGTATGCAGCTGTGCTCACAGCATCCGCCCAAAGTGTTTTGGGCAGCCCACAGTGTATCCTCATACTCCTTGCACGCTCATTCAATGTTCTGTTCATCCTCTCAGCAATTCCATTCTGCCTTGCCTTACCAGGAACTGTTCTCATCAATCTGATTCCCTCAGCTGCACAGAATGCCTTGAACTCTGATTTGTCATACTCTCCTCCATTGTCAGACCTTAGGCATTTGACTTTCAAACCGGTCTGATTCTCAACTTCAGCTTTCCACTTCTTGAAAGTTGCAAACACATCTGACTTATGCTTCAAGAAGTAAACCCATACCTTCCTGCTGAAATCATCAATGAAGGTAACATAGAATCTGGATCCTCCAAGTGATGATACTGGAGATGGTCCCCAAACATCTGTATGGACCATTTCCAACCGCACTTTCTTTGGCTCTCTAGGAGTCTTTGTGAAGCTTACTCTTTTCTGTTTGCCCATAACACAGCTCTCGCAAAGACCCATATCAACAGACTTCAGACCCTCTAATGCTCCTTTTGCAACCAGCATCTTCATTCCTTTAGTACTCATGTGTCCAAGTCTGTTGTGCCACAGACATGAACCGGAAGCACCTTCAGCAACAGCGGCCATGTTTATACACCCTGCAGTGGTGTACAAGGTTCCAGATTTGGTGCCACGAGCTACTACCATAGCACCTTTCACGATCTTCCACGAACCTTTCCCAAACTCTGCTGCATATCCCGTGCTATCCAACTGACCAACAGAGATCAGATTTTTCTTGATCCCAGGAATATATCTGACATCCTCCAATGTCCACTGGTTTCCCGAGGTGGTCTTTATGCAAACATCCCCCTTTCCTTCAATCTCTAAGGCTTTATTGTCAGCAAGATATACTTTTCCAAAATTTCCAGATTTGAAATTTTGGAACAACTCCTTGCTTGGAGACGAATGGAAAGATGCACCAGAATCCAAAATCCATGATTCAACCGGGCTGTTTACACTAAGGATTAGAGCATCCCCAATGTCCTCTGCTGAATTTACAGAATCATTGTCATCTCCAAATTTCTGATTCTGTTTCTTCTTTGGCTTTGTACAGTTCGTCCAAAAATGCCCTTTTTCTCCACAGTTCCAACAAGTCACGTTTGATCTGTTCAGGGATTTTCCTCGATTCTTTGATTTTGATCGACCATGTTGATTTTGGCCTTTCGACTTACTTCTCCCCCTACGATCAACGCTGAGAGCACTGCCCGATGAATCTCCCACTTCTCGTTTGAGAATACTTTCGCTAAGAACAACATCACGGATTTCATCAAACTTCAGTTTCTCAGATCTACAGGAACTGCTAATCGCAGCAACAACAGTATCCCAAGACTCGGGCAGAGATGACATCAAAATCAACGCCTTAATTTCATCTTCGAAATTAATATCCACAGAATTGAGTTGACTCACAATCATAATGAACTCGTTTATATGATAAGAAACGGATCCATTCTCAGACTTCTGTAAATTGAACAATCTACGCATCAAATATACCTTGTTCATAGCCGATGGTTTTTCGTACATGTTTGACAGTGCCTTCAACAGACCGGATGTAGTCTTCTCCTTCACGATGTTGAACGCCACGTTTCTTGACAAAGTCAACCGGATCAACCCTAGAGCATGGCGATCCTTGAGTTTCCACTTCTCCTCCGTCATGGATTCCGGCTTAACCCCGGTCAACGGTTCGTGAAGATCTTTCTGGTACAGATAATCTTCGATCTGCATCTTCCAGAAACTGAAATCGAATCCATCAAACTTCTCGATTCCAAGCTTCGAACTATCCATCTTCTGTGATCGTGTTGAATCTCCTTAGCTCTGATACCAGTTGTTAGGATCGAATTAACGCACACACACTTGATGAATGAAGAACACAAGAACTTTCAAGAGAAAGAGATGAGAGATCTAGAGAGAGAAAGAGAAAAACCCAATATTTCGTGGTAACTCCCCGTGAGTAAACTTCCACGGCGGTGAGGTATATTTATATTAATAAATTAGAGTATTTTTGGTTATAGAGAATAAATAGGAAAACCTAAAATAGAGAATAAATAGGAAAGCCTAAAATAGAGAATAAATAGGAAAACCTAAAATTAATCAGGCTCCACTACTAACACTTATGACCTATAATTCTAGTCGAAATCTTATTTGGGCTAGGAGTTTCTATCTTTCATGGTGTTTAGCTTAGCAATCATAAACAATTTCGTTCCTTTTGATTTTCAAAGTGTAAAGAGGAACACGCTGAAACTTTTGAAAAAAGATTCACTATTTTGGAACAATTTAACCTCCCTTTTTTCCAAGGAATTATATTGCGTAATAATGGATCTTTTGGACATCTATTTTCTTTATAGTATTTATATTGTAGAAACGAAATGGACTTAAAAAAACTTGCGGACTTGCTTTAAATTCAAGCACATGTATTCAAGCCTAACTTATTTTGTAGCTGCTGCTAGTTTCATCTTTCTACATATATTTTCTCTTCATTGTTCCTAGTGTCAACTAGGATTGTGTTGTTTAAATGTATTAGGATAAAAAAATATATTTACTTTCTCAAGTTTATGTCCATATGTTATTTAATATTTTGAAGTATACTTGGGTAATATTAAACACATAGGACTATTTTTTTCCGAATTCGTACACTTAGTTGTAGCAAATGTGACAAGTTGAAGAGACGAGCATTTCCTTATATTAACATTTGAATTGTAAAAATCCTCTACTGAATAAGAATCTTCTTCTGAAGTTTCTTTTGTTGTTTTTGAGATTACTGAATAAATTTTCAGGTAGACAAGCGGCTCTTAATATCCTCTTACAAAAGAGAAATCATACTATCAAATTTGGGCTTTATGAGTTTCTGCTGCTTGATTGTTTCCTTTTTTGTAGCTTACTTTTTGTATGTATCTATGTCATCTTTCAATTATTTTTTCTTCAATAGACCTGAGCAGCATAAGTTTATAACATCAAACTAAATTCTAGTGATGATAGTTCTACCAATGTAGTTCGCACAAATATTCAGAACTTCTATTGATGTTTGTTTTAATCATGAAAGTTTAACACACGTCTTTACTTGCTCAATTTTTAATGCATTTTGAACCTCTTTTTACTTTGTTGTTTAATGAGCTATCTTCCTTGCTCATTTCAATGGTTATCATTCAAACCTTTTAATACCTAAATCATTGATGTAGCAGATTAAATGGTTCAAGTTTGTTTTACTATAATCTACATAAATTTGACCTAACACTCGAATTTGTAGAATCAAGGCTTACGCTTTACTAATAGTCACATATAAAATTTTCTGTAACTATTTAGGAGTTAAAACATGCTAATGTTACTCATATTAAGCATGGAAAATATAAGAGAAATCGAATGAGTTATGTTAACTATATTTTTCCTTTTTTTCGGTTAACACTATAAAAGAGTTGATTTTTCAAAATTTATATGATAGAGGGGGAGTAGTAATTTTGTGATTTCCTTTTAGCTTAAAGTTGAACATGTAAATAAAGTTGTTTCCCTCTATTGTATATTAAGTTAAGCGATAACCATTTGAAGTTAATTGCATTGTTGTTTTTAGATTTGGTTACTGTTTGGTTGAGATCATGTGGCATGTCATTATTTTATATCTCTTTCGACGTTAATGTTTCTAGAGATCTCCACGAGCCTGCTCTCGTTATTGGGGAATGTTTTTTCTTGTTTACCTTGATCCTATCGCTCCTCTTAATTTTTCAGCATCTGAGATACTATAGTGATCTGGCAGTGAGTTCTCATTTAGGTATACATGGAGTACTCTTTATTCTTATTTTATCAGAACCTAGAATCTAAATTTGTATTTGCTTATCAAGGAAAAAAATGGACTGTGAGGGTCATTTTCATGAGTCCTGTTTATGCCACATAATCAGTAAGGATATAAACTAGTTAATGGCACTGTAATTTCTTACTTCTTTAGAGCTCATTTATATATACTACTCTTCCTCTTCTCACAAAAATTATGATCATAAAAGTAACAACAATGCAAGGACAAAAGAAGCAGCAGGGTATGTGGATGTACCAATACCTCTATTTTAGAAAAATACTTCACTTCAAGAACCTAAAGACAACTGGTATGATTACCCTTCTTACCCTCCTTATCTGTAGGAAAAAGATTTTGCTCATCTTGATTTATTGATGTTCTAACGCCTTGAATCCGAATCTAACAAATTTGGTAATTAGATCATTCGTATTATTGGAAAACTCTTTCCATGTAATATCTCAAAAAACCATATCAGTTATCTCAAGTATATATTACTGACCAATTTTGACAATTTCATCTCAAATTATTGTTTTCTGTTTGTCAAATTTTATTAGTAATTTCCTAATTTAAAGTTGGATACTAAGTAATTATGTATTGGTTGAATAAAATTAAGTATCTTTATGTAATAGTTGTGTATGTGTGTTTTAGCTTCTGTAGAGCTACAAGGGTGTACCTATATTGGTGTGAACATGTACAATATATGTGTGAAGGCTTAACAATTCAGTATTTAGATGATACAATTATGTTGGTAACACTTTGTTGTTCTCTACTGGCTTTTTGAAGTATTTGTTTGTGCATGAATTTTTTTGAGTTGGTGTTAACCTGCTTGGTTGTTGTTATAAGATCTTACTTTGTGTTCCATTTTAATGATGTAGTTAATATTTGGAAAGTCGAAATTCGTATGAAAGATGGATGCTTTGCCCTAGGATTCCTAACTCCTTTGTTCCTTTTGAGATGGAGGAAGTGAGGTGGTTATTAAAGTGTAATGTAAAGAATAGAAACTACATCAAGTAATGACTTCATAAAATATCATTATCTACTTATATTTGTTATTCCATTTAAGAGTAAATATATGTACCATGCGAGCTCATCTATATGTATTTTTATTGTCTAATCCTAACATGACGTTTTCTATTGAACCCATAGTATAGATCCACCTTTGCATCAAACCTCAAAAAGATTAGGAAGTAATTTAACAAATTTATGAAGACAAGTAGGCATCTACTTTGAACATCAAAAGATGCAATCTAATTTTCTATAACTGCTGGATTTCTAGCCTCTCTATATTGTTGCTATCTGAACTTCTTACCTCTTCTATATAACTGGAAATATCTTATTTGTGTAGGGAAATGGAGGTGATCAAATTTGAAGTGGATGATGAAGAGTTTTTGAACTTTTGTAAAAGTTTAAATACATTTTTAATTTATTGTGTACACATTTAGAATATTGCTGTATAAGTATGGGTATGTACACAACACATACTATCTTTTGGTTGTACATGAAATATTTCTCGAAGTTTATTTGAAATATATAGCTTCAATTTAATGATTAATTAGTTCATTTTGTGTTTTAGGCCACTTGTATGTATGTAAATATATTATATATATTTGTGCTACATGTAGGCTTATAAATGTTGAAGTTACACTTTGTAAGTGTTGCTCTAGGGAAATAAAAAGTTACACTTTGAAAGTGTTGCAATAGATGACCAAAAAAAGGCAACACTTTTAAGTGTGACCAATAAATCTGAAAAGGCAACACTTTTAAGTGTAGTCTAACAAAAAATAGGTGTTGCTATTGCACGTCTTCAAAGCGTGCCCTTATACCTATTTGGCTACGTTTTATAAGTGTAGCCAAAGATGGCAACATTTAAAAAGTGTTGCCTAATGTCAAAGGTTACGCTTCTTTTGGGCAGCCCCAAAAAAGTGTTGCTGAATATCCAAAAGTGTAGCCTTTTATCAAAGGCCACACTTTTTGCTAGTTAAGGCTACACTTACGTGGTGTTGTTGTAGGCCGAAAAAGGGTGTAGTGACAGTAACATCATAATAAAGCCATAATCAACATTTCCTGTTTTAGAGTCAATTTTATCTACACATCTCAAGACCTTTTTTATAAAGTTAATCCCATTGCACTAGTGTAATGTGTATGTGAAGCCCCATAACCCCACATGAACCAAGTAAAATAGCAAAGAGATCATAGGCATTGTCTTTACCTCATATAACATCATAACAAATGTATTCAACCTCATACATAACAATTTATACGAGCATCATCTACATCAAGTGAAACCAACATTATATAAGACCAACATCATATACATCATTCATCAATAAAGAGCCTACCCTAGAACATTTCTCAAGGTCATCTTGTACAATGTATAGGTAAAATCTCATACATTTACCAACACTAAGTAACATATCTTATGTAGTCCTAGTTAGTGTTCATCTTCTTGCATTCATTTATTTGATTTACTTCCCGGAAACATTTCAATAATCGATATTAGACCATGTAAACTAATCTTCGAATCCTGTGTCAACCCGTCACATTGAAAGGAGGGTGTCCTACTTGCCAAGGTAGGCCATATACATCATAATAGCATCTAGGTGGATCCACTAGCTAGATTTCCTATGTGGAAACATAGTTAAGGAACTAGGAGGTTGTTACTATAAATTCTTTTTATGCTAATTAGCATTGTAGTTTCAACCTAATGAGGGAACATAGTGTGAAACTCCCATCATTTGTGAAGGCACACCTCTCGTTGCAAAGTTCACTTGGTGCTAGGATAAATTTTCTTTTTGAAGTATCCTTAAGTCTTCCTTAACAATTATTCATAACGTAGGTCTTAGTAATTTAACCCCTTATATAACATGTTCATAGCTCATATGTTCTAGGATGAGAAAGTCTTTTCATAACGGTCCAATATTATGTGTGAACAATATTTCATAACATAGTCATAAGATGCAAATAGGAATTACCTTCAACCCCTCATAATAGTACACGTATCATCCTCTCACAACCATCATATTCATAGCATGACCATACATTCATAAGTTCATCACTCATACTTTAATTGACCAACATTACAAAAGATAAGCCAACAACACTACATCAAAAAGTTCATGATCTGAAAGGTCTTACCAATGGCCTCCATGAAACCCATACAAGAATCCATCCAAACACAATGATATATACCCATCAGATAAATTATCATCATCATAGGATAGCCAATTATACATGGACATACTCAATTACATCACCTCTAATCATCAACTAACATAATTCAAGAGTTAGGGTTAGGGAAAAGGGACATTCATGCGTTATTAAAGAATTACATCAAAAACCTAATCAATACATGATATAATGCAGACTATGAAGTAGTAATATAATAAACACCAATATATCAATGTACATACCCACCATATTCAACCAATTCAACAAACATGATCCAAGATTTATAGAATTTAGGACAAAAACATGGTTCCTATGGAGTTTCAATTAAACAATATCATCTTTGAGTGGACCTCTTGGGAAAGGAATCATAATTAATCACAATTTTCCACAATTTATGTTATATAAGAAGACCGATGTGTAGAGAAAACCCTTGATTTTTGGGGGATTTGAAATCATCTTTTAGTGGAACTCTTGGGGAAATTAATCCAAATAGTGAAAAAGTCCTTACATTAATGAATACTTTATCCACGATTTTAGGTAGAAAACTTGGAGGATTGGTCTTCTTCTATGCTCTTCAATGGAGGTTGTGTAGACAGAGAGTTCAAAAAGAAGTGAGAGTGATTTGGATTTGAATTTGGGGATTTAATTTGAGAGGGTAAAAGTGATGTAAAACTTACTTAAAATCAATGCATACCCATCCCGTAAAATACCCAAAATACCCCTAACTTAGTTATATCTTTTTATGAAGTCAATTTGACTTCAAAACAATGTGATCAAATCTGGGAAATGGTTGCACGTCGCACGGTCAGTCTCAAATCTTATTTATGGAATATAATTTGATGTAGAGAGGTTAGTAACAATGCCACATCGCACGGAAACTATTTTCCTTTTAAGTGTAGGCGGAGCGACGCGCCATCACCTCAAAAAAGAGACTGCTCGCTTGCTACCTTGGCTGCCTCCTTGACAAAGCTTGGGCACTCCTCAAGGACCCCTAGGGTGGTCGTTGGGATTCGTATTGGACATTTTGATCCCTTTAAAATTATTTTACCGATTTAAAGTATTTTTACAAGTTTTACTCTTCATATGACACTCTCAAACCTTCACAAAATCAAAGGGCATCTACTAGTTCAATTTCACTTGTTTCCATACATCATGGTCTTACATTGACGTTTAGGATCTAATACATCTGAATCAAGTTGTTTACATCATTCTAGGTCTCTAAACACCATTTTAAGTACTATTCAATAGGTGAGTCTCTATCCTAGGTCTTTGTATTTCTGAGGTACGATAATCACCTAAAGGAAACTCATAAAAATAATGTTAGGTGATGGTATCAAAAACATAAGGCCTTAACTACTCAATAAATACCAAGGGTAACTCCACAATTTCACCAAAATCTACTACAAAGTCATAACAAGGTAAGTATTTCCCGATTTAATCCAACAAGGTTCATCACATTAGGTAGTCATCTATAGTCTCTAGGGAATCTTTCTCCAACTTAGGACTATAGAGATCCTAGATTCTAACAAAGGTATAAAACACATGTTGGAACTCTTAAGATCCACAACCACTTTTCTAGAGACTTAGGTAACTATTCCCTTTAGGTGATTCTTAGGAAAAATTAGAATAGATTTGGCCATAAACACTTCTTCTTTTCTTCCAATATTAGAGCAAGACAACTTCTAAAGCATTTCAACCCATTTAATCACTTTTGGTGGAATCTTCCTACCAACCATGCCTATCTAAAATGTAAGCAATGTTTTGAAATGCCCATGATTAATATCAATCTTAAAAGACAACTAACATCTTTAAAGTTGGTCATTATCAATTCTCTTCATCTCCCCGTGAAATTAAGGGGTACATGCATCCCTCTAAGTCAAACTTAGAGAAAAACATAATTCCTACTTGTAGAATAAAATCTATTCTTCCCTTCTCCCACTTTTTAGGATAGGTTCATATAGGAACTGACCAATAAGTCATACGAATTCTTCCATTAACTAGAATACTTCCCAATAACCTTACTAGGTAAACACACTATCTTCCCTTCATAGCAGTAAGCGTACACAATAACTTCAATCCAACACAAGGAAATCTAAGAAGCATTATTCACACAAAAAGGCAACTTTCAACTCTTACCATAATATCACTTTCCTCAAAAACTCTTCAAGTCTACATCATAACTTTTCACTATCAATGCACATAACAATAAATTAATACATTATTCCACAAAGGACTTTATTCAACCAGAACTACACTTACCATACTAGAACTACATCACATCATAACTTCTCAACAAAATACCTCAAATCTCATAGGTCACATATTGCCATAAACCGCCTCAGATCAGAATCTTCCAAATCCACCTTCACATATACTCAACTAGTCACAAAACAATAATAAGTATCAAAACTTACCTTTTTCTCCCTCAAGCCTTGAGACATGACCCCTTCCAAGCAATTACATCTAAAAGACCACCGGACAAGGGAAATAATAGAGAAATCATATAGTGTTAAGCTCTATGGCTTGAAACAAGAGTAATGAAGAATGTTAAACTTCTATTTTACCTTAACTCGTTCACCTAAAGCAACCCTTAAGTAATACTTAGTTCAATGGATGAATAATGTCTCATTCCACCATTAATACCAAAGTATCACTATAAGGTCACCAAGGATGACCATTTATAAAACCTTAATCAATTCAAGCATACACAGTCATATGGACATAATATATATAATGATACAAAACCTTCACATAAGAACAATCACCTAAGGCAAGCCCAAGTCATATTAATGAAATGTGAAAGTAACATCCCATGGTACTATTCAAAGCAAGTGTTCCTATGAAGTCACCTTAGACAAAGGCACATCACATTCAATATGTCACAGCACGTGCATTTAAGCTTAGACATAAGACATACATACTTCATAGAGTTCATATAAGAACTCATTCATTTATCAAATCATAGTCGTAACCCATTTTGTCTTTAATCACATATCAAGACAACATATAAGTCAATACTACTAATATCACCATAATGAAATCATAGTCAATATTGTATATTTAGTGTTCATTTCATCAATACATCACATGACCATTAATTATAGCCCCAATCTAAGTCTACTAGAGCAATGTATGTGTGAAGCCCCATCACCGCACACATACCAAGTAAATAGACCATAAGTACCGTCTTTTAACTCATACATCAACACGACAATTATAGTAAACATCATACATAATAATTTAGATCAATATCATGTTCGTCGAGTGAAACCAACATCATATAAGATAACTTCATGCATTTCATGTATACATAAAGAACACACCTTAGAACTTATCTCAAGGTCCACTAGTGCAATGTACATGTAAAGTCCCATACCCTTAACTACATTAAGTGACACTTAATTAATCCTAATTAGTGTTCATTTTCTTACTTTTATTCAATTCGCTTTTAGGAAACTTCCCCATAACCGACAATAGACATGTGAGCTAAACATGAAATCCGGTATCAACCCCTCACACCTAAAGTAGGGTATCCTACTTGCCAAGGTAGGGCATATACATCATAATATTTTCTATGTGGGTCCACTAGTTAAGGTTTTTATCGGGGCACACAGGTAAGGAACTAGGAGGTTATTACTAATACCCCTATAATGTTAATTCGCATTGTAGTTTCCACTTTTTGACAACGTCGGGTAAAAATCACTTCCTTTGTGAAGGAAAACCTCTCATTGTCAAGTTCACTTGGAGCTAAGCAAAATTCTTTTTGATGAACCTTTAAGTATTTCATAACCATTAGTTCATAAGATAGGCCTTAGGATATTAAACCCTTATATAACATGTATATAGCTCATATTCTATGACGAGAATGTATTTTAATCAAAACCAACATCATTTTAGAATTTCTTTTCTCATGATCATAAAATTCATAATATAGTCTAGTGTAGAGTACAATTGAGGAAACCTTTCAAGAGACTCTCATTCGGTAGATTATCATTAACATTCTTCATTCATACATTCATGTGTGTGCATACGTATGTGAGAAAGACTTTCACATAAGCACCTTTATACAACACATGTTCATAATTAATTAGTCATATACTTTTAATGCATAAAAAGATATAAAAGTGAATATGAGAATTATCCATTCAATTGAGAGCATAAACATATCATACTAATAGCTATAAATGGAGTGTGTATACATATTGGTCATCACGACCACATAATAGCAACAACATTGTTATTTAGGAAACCTCCCTTCGAGGGATAACAACACATATAAAACATAGACCACACACTCACATTTCATCATAGGAGACAAAGCACATTAAACATGTGAATAGACAAGTTCTAACATGAATAAGATCACACATACATTTACGGTTACATAGGTATGGGTCATTCTACAATAGTACTTATCACAGCCAAGAATGTATACCATTCCTTACCCTTAAATCATCATTCTTATTATACTTTATATAATCAATATACCTTGATCATTATACTAATATTGAGCACTACATACAGAACCTTCATAGCACACCTTCATACTCATGATCATAATAATAACAATTCACTGTTCATCTAATGAGCTCAATTCCATGATCACAACATTTATAGATTGACAAGAAGTAAACATCACTACTATAAGTTGACCAAAACATAAAACATCAATTCCAATAATACAGAGTAGAAATTAGGTCAAATTACCAATTCTCCATGAAATGATCAATCATAGATCAATATTAAATAAATTCATAACCAATAGCTAAAGATAGTAATAGCATTAAAAAATGTATAACAATCTAAGCATAATTCCCTTAACATTAATCAAGATCAGAAAAACCACTTTATAGGCTAAATTGAGAGATAATGGGTTATTCAATGAATTAAATTTAAAATCATCTTAAAAACATTGGTTAAACATTAATTCATCATTAAAGTTTCTTCAAAAACCTTTTGACAATGAACTCATGTTTAGATTGGAAATTGGCAATTTGATCATAGAAACTCTTTGGAAAATCATTGATAGAACTCCTTGGATGAATGGTTATCCAAGGATTGAGAGTTACTATATCTAAATAGAAGAAAATCCCACGAAATTTGGATATCAAAGCACTTTAAAATCCATATTCTAGCTTGAGCTTGAGCTTGGCATCTAATGGGGTTTTGAGAGAACTTCTGAAGAGAAGAGGGTTTTGGATTTTTTATTTATTATTGGGTCTTTGTTTTTGACATTGGAATAGGGGTAAAAATGACTTAGAAATCGTTTATAAGAAACCTCAAAAGTACCCAAAACACATCCATAATTATTTGGAATTTTAGACATGTGCAACTTGAATTTTAAACAACGCGACCGAATCTTGGATATGGCTACGCATCGTGGGGGCACTTTTTAATTTTGGTTCTTTATTTTCCATTGATGTAGAAGTTTTGTATTGAGCCCGTGTCACGTGCTAATTTTTTTTCCTTTAAGTGGCAGAGGAGCGACAAGCCATTGACTCCAAAAACAGGCTGCCCGGCATCTTTCTTGGCGTTTGGGTCCTCCTCAAGGACCCTTATGGTGGTCCTCATGGTATCTTACGCAAATATTTTGACACTAAACATGTTTATTAATACACTAGGGTCACCCCAACTGTTTTTAGACTCCAAATAACACACAAAAACAAAGGAAAACTTAATAGGACATACTAGTAAACAATAGACTTTTTCTGGACATCTTGGTCATCCCTTGATGTTAGACTTCCAAACTCTGTAAATAAACTATTACAAATTGTTTCTCACCTTATGAAAGACTTATTAACACATAAATCATGTGAGGATCTAGTTTATCGATGTTCATTTTGAATGGTGCAACAGAGATGAAGATCTCTGATTGGGTGGTTAGAGGAAGATTAGTTTGCTCTAATAGGTCCCGAAGATATTTATGAGGTTGTGTAAAAAGTCTAACTCATAAAGAATTGATCGAATAAATCCCAATATTTACAAAAATCCTATGTCGATATTAAAAAAAGGGACCTTGAGTTTATGATAGGTAACATGGTATATTTGAAGATATCAACCGTGAAATGGGCGATGAAGTTTGGTAAAAAGGTGAAACTTAGTCCCCAGTATGTGGGGTCATACAAGGTTTTGAAATGCGTCAGATGTGTTTCTTATGAACTGAAATTACCTATTGAGTTAGATTCGGTGCATCTGATTTTCCATGTGTCAATGCCTAAAAAGTGCATAGGCTATTTGGTGTCTATCCTTACTCTAGAAGGTTTAGGAGTTTATGCTAACCTTTTCCATCAAGAGTTCCCGATTGAGATATTAGACCGGAAAGTAAATAAGTTGAGGAATTAGAAAGTAGCTTCCGTAAAGGTTCTTTTGAAGAATCAGTTTGCGGAAAATGCTACTTGGTAGGTCGAGGCCGATATGATATACCAATATCATCTTATTTTCCTTCCTCTTCTAATCTAGGTTCAGGTATGTAATTCTTCCTAATATTGGTTTATGAAGGGTCATATGTGTATGTTAACTTCCATGATTTCCCTACATCATGCATGTTCTTGTAAAAAAATCATGTTTCATATTTTTCTTGAAATATATGTTCTTCATACTTGATGACACTTTATTATATGGTAGGTATAGTCGAATTATGAGATACTTCTTGTGAAATTTCTCAAGTTCAATGTTATGAAAAGATGTATTGGGTCTTTGTTTAATATGTTGAACTCTATGAGAAGGAGAAGGACATTCTTTCTTCAAAAATGCGAAATGATGAAATGTATGCATAATTGGTAGTTGGCATAGTTTCTATCTCATAATGATGCATTGTTGTGTGTGAGAATGGATTGAATGCTTCCCCCTATGTTACTGAATTATTATTATGCGTCATCTGTTGGTTGGACTGCTAATATTGAGTCATAGATTCCAGAAGAGATGTAAAAGTGTTATTCGAGGATGAATGTTCCCCAAAGGGGGGATATTGTTATACCTCAGAAATTCAATGACCAAGGCTGGAGACTCACCTAATGAATAATGTTTAAACTGGTGTTTCCAGACCTAAAATAATGTAATAAACATAATTTAGCAGTATTAGAGTCTAAATGTAAAGGTATAACCATGATGTCTGTAAACTAGTGAAATTGAATTGATAGACGTCCTTAGGTCTTGTAATGGTTTGGGAGTGTCGTACGAAGTGAAAAACTTTTAAAAATACTTTACATAGGTAAAGTAATGTTTGAGTGTAAAAATATCAAGTTATGATTCCCAAAGGACCACCTAGGGGTCCTTGAGGACCCAAGCATTGACAAAGAGGCTGCCAAGGCAGCAAGCGAGCAACCCCTTTTTGGAAATGCTTGCGTGTCGCGCTCCCCACACTCAGAAGGCAAAATTTTCCTTGTGAGGCTGTCACGACCCAAAACGAGCCGCGAGTGGCACCCACACTTATCCTCCTATGTGAGCGAACCAACAAATCTAAACCCCAACGTTTACCAATATTTCAACCATAATGAACAAAATATAATGCGGAAGACCAAAACTCATTAATATAATCATTAAATAACTTCTAAAGTATAATACTTATCATCCCCAAAATCTGGAAGTCATCACATCAAGAACATCTATCCTCAAATTACTAAGTCTAAGAGTATTTAAGAACTAAAATAAGTAAAACGATAGTCCATGTCTGAGCTTCAAGGACATCAAGACGTGAATGAGAGAATCCAGTCCGAGCTAGGAACAATAGCTCACCCTGAAATCTGACGTGCTGAAGACTGGCTAGAGTTGCGGATGAGTCGAAGTCACTAGTGCACTTGCTGCACTCCACAAAACAACAAGAGGGAAAATATAAAAGTAGGGGTCAGTACAAGGAACACGTATTGAGTAGGTATCATCGGCAAACTCAAAATAGAAAGCAATATATATACGGAAATAATAATGTAAAATCAACCACAATACTTAACAGGTGACAATCAACAAGTACATCTGTGAGGACTCAAGCCTCCACACCATACTCATTTGGGAACTAGGTTCTTTGAGTTCGAGTGTATTTAACATAATTCAAGATTACTTTTCTTTATTCTTATCGTGTTGGAACGTGACACTCCGATCCCCTAAGGCTACGTGTCGGAACGTGACACTCCGATCCATCTATCTCATTATTTCAGTTCATCAAGCTTTCTTTATGTCAAGCATCATCTTAACAGAGAGGATTTAGGATTGCAAATTCAATAGTCTCATCATTCTAATCACCACAATTATACGATCACAACATACAAACACACAATAAAGTATATAGGAAACTTTACAATACCACCCAATACATATCAATCGCGATTAAGAGTTTACTATCACATAGCATATACCATAACCTACCTCCACCGAAGAATCGTGATCAAGCAAGCTATCTCCCCAATGCCTTTTGCTTTCCTCTTCGTTCTTCCTCTCTCGCTCATTCTCCCTCTCTATCTCTAGATTCTCTTCTTTTACCGTAATTACCATATAATCATTATGATAAAAGTAACCCATTAGTTATTCCAAGGTTATCTCCTTTAACCCTCCAAGTAAATAAATTATTAAACTTACCCCACTAATTTCATAAAGTTTGTCATGAATAGTCCAAAACACCCCTTTAAACTTTTAGCAGAAATCCGACCCAGTTAGGTTACGCAACCTGTGACGGTCTGTCATGTCTATGATGGTCCGTCCTGCAGGTCCATCACAAAGTTCAGAGAGTCAAATTTTGTACAGGGTTTGGTGACGGTCCGTCGTACCTACGATGGTCCGTCCTGCAGTTCCGTCGTGAAGTTCAGAGAGTCGATCTCATTACCAAGATTCTCAGAGTTTAAGTGTTTTGGAACGAAGTCCCTCGACGGTCCGTCGTGACCATGACGGTCCGTCGACTGATCCGTCGACCCAGCCAGTTATTTTCAAAATACTTCAACTGCTCGAACCGACTAAACAGGTTGTTACAATAGATACCAATTTACCCATCGTTCGTCCCCAAACGATCATAGGAAGAAAAGCAAGAGCGAGAAAGAGTACCTGAATCTGTAAAAAGGTGGGATATCTTTCTTGCATATCCGCCTCATTCTCCCAAGTAGACTCTTCGACTAGCCGATTCTTCCACTGAACCTTGATAGATGCAATCTCCTTTGATCTCAACTTGCGGACTTCTCTAGCTAGAATAGCAACCGGCTCCTCCTCATAAGACAATTTCTCATCAAGAAGAACTGAATCCCAACGAATAATGTAGTTTCCATCCCCATGGTACTTTTTCAGTAGAGACACATGAAATACAGGGTGCACTCCTGAGAGTCCTGGAGGCAATACCAATTCATAAGCCACCTCCCCCACGCGCTTCAAAACTTCAAATGGCCCAATATACCTCGGACTAAGCTTACCTCGCTTACCTAACCGCATCACCCCTTTCATGGGTGAAACTTTCAGCAGGACTTGTTCACCCTCCATAAAATTCAAGTCCGTAACCTTTCGATCTGCATATTCCTTCTGCCTGCTCTGAGCTGCTAGAAGTTTATCCTGAATGAATTTTACCTTATCTAACGATTCCTTCAAGAGATCGGTACCCCAAGGTCTTACCTCAAATGCATCAAACCAACCAATGGGAGACCTACATCTCCTCCCATACAGTGCCTCAAATGGAGCCATATCAATACTTGAGTGATAGCTATTGTTGTATGAAAACTCTGCTAAGGGTAAGAATTTATCCCAATGACCACCAAATTCTATCACACATGCACGAAGCATATCTTCCAACACCTGAATCGTTCGCTCAGACTGACCATCGGTCTGAGGGTCAAATGCAGTACTAAGATCCAGCCTAGTACCTAATTCAGCATGTAATGTTCTCCAAAACATACAAGTAAACTGCGTACTCTATCTGATATGATGGAGAGTGGAACTCCATGCAATCGAACAATTTCCGAGATATAGAGTTTGGCTAACTTCTCTACATTGTAAGTCATCTTGACCGGAATGAAGTGAGCAGACTTAGTTAACCTGTCAACAATTACCTAAATAGAATCAAACTTACCCAATGTCTTTGGAAGACCAACCACGAAATCCATTGCAATTCTTTCCCACTTCCATTCAGGAATGGGCATTCTCAGAAGTGTTCCTCCAGGCCTCTGGTGTTCATACTTTACCTGTAGACAATTTGGGCATTGGGCTACAAAACCAACAATGTCGCGCTTCATTCTACTCCACCAAAAATGTTGCTTTAGGTCGCGATACATTTTGGTTGCACCAGGGTGTATAGTGTAACTTGAACTATGAGCCTCTGTAAGAATAGAGTGAATCAGATCACCAACACGGGGCACACATACCCTTCCCTTAATCCTCAAAGCGCCTTCCTCATAAATTATTGCCTCTTTAGCCTCTCCTCGCAATACCATATCTCAAATTCGGCTAAGCTTCTCATCAGTAAACTGCTTTTCCTTAATCTTGTCAAGAAAAGAGGATCTTGCCTCCACACAGGCCAAAAGTCCTCCTTTCTCTAGTACTTCCAGCCTCATAAGGTCATTAGCCAAAGTCTGAACCTCTCTAGCCAATGGGCGTCTAGAAACCTGTAAGTGGGCTAAACTACCCATGCATCCTGCTTTTCTACTTAAAGCATCTGCCACAACATTAGCTTTTCCTGGGTTATACAAAATAGTGATATCCTAGTCCTTCAGTAGTTCCATCCACCTCCTCTGCCTCAAATTCAAACCTTTCTGAGTAAAGACATATTGTAAACTACGATGATCTGTATAGACTTCACACTTGACCCCATATAGGTAATGTCTCCATTGCTTTAATGCAAATACTACTTCAGCCAACTCCAAATCATGGGTCGGATAGTTACGTTCATGCACTTTTAATTGCCTCGAAGCATAAGCAATTACATTTCTCTCCTTCATTAGCACTGCACCCAAACCAGAATAAGATGCATCACAATAGACAGTGAAATTCTTACCTTCCACTGGCAAGGTAAGAATTGGTGCAGTAATCAACAAAGTCTTGAGTTTCTGAAAACTTTCTTCACAGTCATCCGACCATACAAAGGGAACATTCTGCTTAGTCAAATTTGTTAGCTGCGAAGCAATAGAAGAAAATCCCTTGACAAATCGATGGTAGTAGCTAGCTAAACCAACAAAGCTTCTTACCTCTGTAAGATTAGTAGGTCTTACCCAACTCTTCACTGCTTCAATCTTAGAAGGATCCACCTTCACTCCATCATTAGAAACCACATGCCCCAAGAAGGACAATGAATCTAGCCAAAACTCACACATAGAGAATTTGGCATACAGTCTTTTCTCCCTCAACAACTCCAATACAATTCTCAAATGTTCCTCATGTTCTTTCCTGCCCTTTGAGTATATCGGTATATCATCAATGAATACAATAACAAAGAGATCCAGATATGGCTTAAAAATCCCGTTCATCAGACTCATGAAAGCAGCAGGGGCATTCGTAAGTCCAAAAGACGTTACTAAGAATTCGTAATGCCCATACCTGGTTCGAAAAGCAGTCTTTGGCACATCCGGTGCCCGTATTTTCAATTGATGATAACCGGATCTCAGATCAATTTTTGAGATGACACAAGCTCCTTGTAACTGATTGAACAAATCATCAATTCGAGTAATAGGATACTTGTTCTTACTAGTTACCTTATTCAGCTGCCTTTAGTCTATGCACATCCGAAGGCTTCCATCCTTCTTTTTCACAAATAAAACAGGAGCGCCCCAAGGGGATGCACTTGGTCTAATAAAACCTTTACCTAACAACTCCTGAAGTTGGGCCTTTAACTCCCTTAACTCAGCTGGAGCCATTCTATAAGGGGGGATGGAAATGGGGCGAGTACCCGGCTCCAGATCAATACAAAAATCAATATCCCTATCCGGTGGCATACCAGGAAGGTCTGCAGGAAACACATCCAGAAAATCACAGACTATCGAAACAGACTCAATCGAAGGTACTTTGGAAGCATCATCCCTGAGATGTGCCAAGAAGGCTAAACAACCTTTACTAACCATCCTCTTAGCGCGAAGAAAAGAGATAATACGGACTGGGGTGGGAATGTAGTCACCCTCCCACACTAGCGGATCTGTCCAAGGCTTGGCCAATGTCACAGTTTTAGCATTACAATCTAAGATTGCAAAATTTGGGGAAAGCCAAGTCATACCCAGAATTACATCAAAATCAACCACTTCTAGTATTATCAAATCTACATAGGTATTGCTCCCTACAAAAATCACAAGGCAAGACCTATACACTTTCTCAANTCTATACACCTTCTCAACTATCACAGATTCACCCACAGGGAAGAGACACTAATAGGCATGTCAAGCAAATCGCAATGTAAATCAAGACCAGTAGCAAATGAGGAAGATACATATGAAAATGTGGATCCTGGATCAAATAATACAGAAGCCATGCAATCACAGACCGAAAGATTACCTATGATAACAGAATCAGATGTCTCCGCTTAAGACCTCCCGGGGAAAGCATAACAATGGGCCCTATCACCTGTCTGTCCATTGCCCCTATCATGTTGCGCCGCAGCAGTTCCAGATTGCCCACAAACCCGATTGATTGGGTGACCACCATTACCTTGGCCACCACGTCCTCCAGAATGGCGGCCTCTCGCATGACCACCTCTACCTCTAACTATTGGGGGTCTGTAACTCTGTTTTGGACAATACCTCCTAATATGTCCAGTCTCCCCACACCCATAACAATTCTTGGAGTCAAGCATAGGTCTTTGTGAAGGTGACGAAGTCTGAGGATAACCGCTAAACTCAGAAAAAGGCTGACTGGGCTGCGATGGACCCTCAGCTAAAGCCTGCAGGGAAGACTGAATAGGCCAGTTTTGGTAACCTCCTGAACGCTGCCCTCTGGAGTAAGAACCTCTAAACTCACCTCCCTTACAGAACTTCTTAGATGTTGACGCCATGGTGAAGTCGTCTGGCTTCACCCCCTCCACTTCTATCACAAAATCAACCACTTCCGGAAAGGATTTTGCTGCAGCAGCTACCTGTAAGGCTGGGATCCGCAAATCTGACCTCAATCCCTTCACAAAACGGCGAATCCGCTCTTGAGGACTGAAACAAAGCTGAGTGGCATACCTAGATAGTGCACGAAATTTAGCCTCATACGCAGCAACATACATCTTTCCTTGCTGTAGGCTCAGGAATTCATCTCTCCTCCTATCCCTCAAAGTCCGGGGTATATAATTCTCCATAAATAAGCAAGAGAATGATGCCCAAGTAATAGGTGGTGCCTGTGCTGGTTGACACTCAACATACGACCGCCACCACCTTTTGGCATCCCCCTGAAACTGATAGGTCACAAACTCCACACCGAATAGTTCTATTATGTCCATCTTATGTAGCAACTCATGACAATCAACCAGAAAATCATAGGCATCTTCAAATTCAGCACCCTTGAATACTGGAGGTTTTAACTTTATGAATTTAGTGAAAAGTTCATGGTGATCACTTGTCATTATGGACCCTGTAGTCAATCGAGGAAACGTGCCTATTTCCAATGAGGAATCCATGCGGGGAGCCACAGCGGCTGCATGTTGTACCCCCTAAACCTGAGGTGCTGGTGCAGAAAACACTGGAGGTGTCTGGCCCTTATCAGATAACCCCCTAAGATAGGTAAGAACCTGGTTAATCATCTATGGGGTAGTCTGGGGTTGTAATTCCACATCTTGAACCTGCTCATTTTCCCCTTCTTCATCCTCTCTTACTACCGCATCTGTCGGTGGAGGAGTCACTGCCCTATTACTAGTTGGACCAGGTGTTTGTCCTCTACCTCTAGAGGGCGTCCTCCTGCGACCTCTACCACGGCCTTTTGCCACTGCTCCTCCTCGAGCTACGGTTCCAATTGTTGGCTCAGACGCAACCTGTCCTGCCGGTGCTGGTGTTGACACAGTTGTTGTTCTAGTTCTAACCATCTGCGAGATAGAATGAGGATGTCAGATACCAATTTGTATCACCTAGATACCAATTGGACCCAAGTAATAGCACGAAAGAAAGAAAGAATGGAGTTTTCCTAAAGTCCTATAGCCTCTCAAAGAAAAGTAAGGGCATCCCCCTACCGTTCCTCAAGACTCTACTAGACTCGTTCTTGTGTGATGAGACCAACGAACCTATAGCTCTGATACCAAGTTTGTCACGACCCAAAACGAGCCGCGAGTGGCACCCACACTTATCATCCTATGTGAGCGAACCAACAAATCTAAACCCCAATATTTACCAATATTTCAACCATAATGAACAAAATATAATATGGAAGACCAAAACTCATTAATATAATCATTAAATAACTTCTAAAGTATAATACTTATCATCCCCAAAATCTGGAAGTCATCATATAAAGAACATCTATCCTCAAATTACTAAGTCTAAGAGTATTTAAGAACTAAAATAAGTAAAACGATAGTCCATGTCTGAGTTTCAAGGACATCAAGACGTGAATGAGAGAATCCAGTCCGAGCTAGGAACAATAGCTCACCCTGAAATCTGACGTGCTGAAGACTTGCTAGAGTTGCGGATGAGTCGAAGTCACTGGTGCACTTGCTGCACTCCACAATACAACAAGAGGGAAAATATAAAAGTAGGGGTCAGTACAAGGAACACGTACTGAGTAGGTATCATCGGCCAACTCAAAATAGAAAGCAATATATATACGGAAATAATAATGTAAAATCAACCACAATACTTAACAGGTGACAATCAACAAGTACATCTATGAGGACTCAAGCCTCCACACCATACTCATTTGGGAACTAGGTTCTTTGAGTTCGAGTATATTTAACATAATTCAAGATAACTTTTCTTTATTCTTATTGTGTCAGAACGTGACACTCCGATCCCCTAAGGCTACGTGTCGGAACGTGACACTCCGATCCATTATTCCTACGTGTCGGAACGTGACACTCCGATCCATTATTCCTATGTGTCGGAACGTGACACTCCGATCTATTATTCCTATGTGTCGGAAAGTGACACTCCGATCCATTCTTCCTACGTGTCGGAACGTGACACTCCGATCCATTATTCCTACGTGTCGGAACGTGACACTCCGATCCATTATTCCTACGTGTCGGAACGTGACACTCCGATCCATTATTCCTACGTGTCGGAACGTGACACTCCGATCCATTATTCCTACGTGTCGGAACGTGACACTCCGATCCATTATTCCTACGTGTCGGAACGTGACACTCCGATCCATTATTCCTACGTGTCGGAACGTGACACTCCGATCCATTATTCCTACGTGTCGGAACGTGACACTCCGATCCATTATTCCTACGTGTCGGAACGTGACACTCCGATCCATTATTCCTACGTGTCGGAACGTGACACTCCGATCCATTATTCCTACGTGTCGGAACGTGACACTCCGATCCATCTATCTCATTATTTCAGTTCATCAAGCTTTCTTTATGTCAAGCATCATCTTAATAGAGAGGATTTAAGATTAAAGATTCAACAATCTCATCATTCTAACCACCACAATTATACGATCACAACATACAAACACACAATCAAGTATATAGAAGACTTTACAATACCACCCAATACATATCAATCGCTATTAAGAGTTTACTATCACATAGCATAAACCATAACCTACCTCCACCGAAGAATCGTGATCAAGCAAGCTATCTCCCCAATGCCCTTTTGCTTTCCTCTTCGTTCTCTCTCTCGCTCGTTCGTTCTCCCTCTCTGTCTTTTTCTTTTTCTTCTCTAGATTCTTTTCTTTTACCCTAATTATCATATAATTCATTATGATAAAAGTAACCCATTAGTTATTCCAAGGTTATCTCCTTTAACCCTCCAAGTAAATAAATTATTAAACTTACCCCACTAATTTCATAAAGTTTGTCATGAATAGTCCAAAACACCCCTTTAAAACTTTTAGCAGAAATCCGACCCAGTTAGGTTACGCAACCTGTGACGGTCCGTCGTGTCTATGACGGTCCATCTTGCAGGTCCGTCACAAAGTTCAGCGAGTCAAATTCTGTAAAGGGTTTGTGACGGTCCGTCGTACCTACGACGGTCCATCCTGCAGTTCCGTCGTGAAGTTCAGAGAGTCGATCTCAGTACCCAGATTTTCAGAGTTTAAGTGTTTTGGAACAAAGTACCTCGACGGTCCGTCGTGACCATGACGGTCCGTCGACTGATCCGTCGACCCAGCCAGTTATTTTCAAAATACTTCTACTGCTCGAACCGACTAAACAGGTTGTTACAGAGGCGGTATTCTAACGAACCTATTTGCCTTAAATTAAATTCCTGAAATAAGACATGGAAGTGCCTCTGCGACGCACAACCATGTCCCATACTTGGTCGCACCGTTTAAAAGTCAAGTTGACGTCACAAAAAGGTCTAACTCTGTAAGGGTTCTTGAGGTAATTTATTGGAGGGGTATATATTGATTTTAAGTCAATTTTATATCACTTTTAACAACCCAAATAAAATAACCAAATTGAAATCAAAATTACTCTCACTTCTCTCGTAATTCTCTCTCTACCCAGCCTCCATTGAAGAGCATTGGAGCTTGAAAAACAATAACAATTCTCTAAGTGTTATACTAATATCCGTGTTTAAAGTGTTCGTTAATGTATGGATTATTTCACTCTTGGGATTCCTTTCCTCAAGAGGTCCATTCATTGATGATTTCAAAAACCCCGAAAATCAAGGGTTTTGTCTACACATGGGTCTTCTTTTAAAACCTAAATTGTGGATCAATTGTAGCGAATGATGATTAATTAGAGTTTTTAAGGGTATAATAATGGGAAATTTTTGTTGTTCAATTGAGATTCTATTGGACCAATGTTCTTCCCCAATTTCATAAATCTTGGATCTTGTTTTATAATATCTTGAAGATGATGAGTGTAGTAATTATTATATTGATTTTAAATGTATTATTATGTCATGTAATTCCTTATATCATGTATCTATTAGGTTCTTAATCTAATTCTTTAAGAATCCATGAATGCCCTTCTCCTCCAAACCCTAACTCTTGAATTATATTGATTAAATTGAGTATGTTCTTGTATAATTGACTATTACATGATGATTATAATAGATTTGAAGGGTACATATCATTGATTTGGGATTAAGTCTTGAATGGGTTTCATGCAGGCCAATCGTAAGACCTTCAAGGTTATGAACTTTTTATTGTAATATTGTTGCGTTATCTTTTGTAATGTTGGTTAAGTGAAGTATGAATGACGAAGTTATGAATGTATGATCACGCAATGTATGTGATTATTGTGATATTATTATAGGTGTACTATGATGAGGAATTCAAGTTAATTCATATGTGCTACTTATTGTTATACTATGATGAATTGTTCTCACATGATTTTGGGTTGTGCTGAAAGAACTTTGTCATCCTATAACCTATAAGCCACGAACATGTTATATGAGAGGCTAAGATCCTAAGACCAATGATATGTATAAATGTTAAGAAATACTTAAAGATGCTTCAAAAAGGGAATTTATCTTACCACCGAGTGAACTTGACAAATGAGAGGGGTTCCTCCACGAGGAATCTTGTCCAGATGTTCTCTTAAGGTGTTAACTACAATGCGAATAAGCATAAAGAGGGTCTCTAGTAACAACATCCTTGTTCCTTAACTATGTACCTCCATAGGAAACCTAGCTAGTTGATCCACCTAAATGCTATGATGATGTTGATGTCTTACCTTGGAAAATAGGATTCCCTCTTTTTGGTGTGAGAGGTTGACACTGGATTCCATATTTAGCACACATGGTGTATTATCGGTTATGGAAAAGTTTCCCAATGTAAAATGTGAATGAAAGTAAAAAGATCTGCGCTAATTAGGATTACTTAAGATGTGTTACTTAGGGTAGAAAGGTATGTGAATTTAGCTATACATTTTACAAGTGGAACTTGAGGAAAGTTCTAGGGTCGGTTCTTTATGTATAAAAGATGTATATATATGATGTTGGTCTTATATGATGTTTGTTTCACTTGATGTACATGATGTTGGTATAAATAGTTATGCTTGATGTTGACACACTTGTTATGATGTTATATGAGGTAAAGGCAATTTTTATGGTCTCTTTTCTAGTTTACTTGGTTTATGTGGGGTAATGCAGCTTCACATATGCATTGCACTGGTGTAGTTGGATTGGGGTTATGAGTAAGGTCTTGTGATGTATTGATGAAATGAATTCCATAACATGAAATGTTTACTATGGCTTCATTATGATGTTATTCTTGAGCATAAATATGAATATGTCTTATTCTTGTTTTCATATTAACTTTTATATCTTCTTGGAATGTTCATAAAGGCTTTTAAAGTGAAGTTATCATGTTTATAACAAAATGTCCTTTTTTGCATGTCTTCGAAGGATTCACGTGAATATATCAATACTAGGTGTTAGTTGCATATATCCATACTTAGTACATGTGATTTGAACCGACCCAAATCCCTTCTATTTCCACATAAATGTAGATTCGGGTCATTGAGGTGCTTCAAAACCTATTTCCCAAAGAAGCTTGGATTATTCCCGAGTTTGTGATTCCTCAAGTCCAAGGATCAAATCTTGAAATCTTGCTTTCATTATTTCGCTATTAATAAAACACATTGTTCTATTTCCTATTTCAAGAACTATGTTGTATTCTCTTATAAGATTGGTAAAAATGTAAGGTCTAAGTCCCAATTCTCGTAATCTTATGTTAGATGGTCATGTGAGACATTCTAGATTCTATTTTTATATATGCGAAGTGATTTTGAACTTCAAATGAAATGTTTTAATTTTTCCGCTTTTCATTCTATCAATGATGAGATGATGTATGCCAAGGGCTTGTCTAACGAATCATCGCGGACGAAGACACCGGTTACAACTAGGGGGTTCTCTCTCGTCGTGACACTTTTATTTCTATCATTAAATATTTTAAGTTCTCACACTTCAGCGAGAGTCCTGATCTCATAAATAGTCCCTTCTAATGGACTTTCTGCGCCCTAAATCCTTGAAATTATTCTATAACTTTTGGTGAACAAGCTCTAGTTTGCACAAACATGTCAATGATTCGTTAAATGGCCCTTGTCATCACTTATATATCCTATGTTATTGCAAATTTCATTATGGAACCTTTGGCGAGTCTAACTTGTCTAGCCAAAAGTGTTCGGCGACTCACTGATTGGTTCGGCACGTTTTCTTGCAACTATTACTTTCAAATTGGTCTTCACTACTTCTAATACTTTCGACATTCTTTTGAAGGTATAGCTACTACATCCAAAGTTGGTGGTAAAAATCAACAGCCCCAAAGTGAGTCACGAGGGATAATAAAAACTAAGGTTATAAGCTCACATAAAAGGGAGGGAAGGAATGGGCATGGTGCCCGTTGAGTTGATACATATGGAAGCGATCTCCGACCGTGAATTGGACTTAAAGATGATTAGGATTGTTAGAATTGTTTATGTTATTTTTTAATTCACTGTATTATGATAATGATGAGTGATTTGTTATATAATTGTGTTGAATTAAAGGTAAGATCTAGAAGAAGTCATTGAAGATGAATTGGTAAGACTTTGTGATTTTGAATCCTTACTTCAATTGTGATGGCTAATACTTGATGATGATATTCAAATTGAAGTATTACATATGATTTCTTAGGTAGGTGATGGAATAATTAATGTAAGTTAAATTTCTCGACTATGAATTGTGAGATTATGATTAATGTATGATGATATAAGGTTGATTGTGAATCACTTATCTGGCTTACTATGATATTATGATCATGGTGTGTTAATTGCACAAATGAAGGGTTGTAATGAATGGACATTCTCATGCAATACCTAATGAGCTAATAACTATGAATATACAAGGGGTTAGTCTCTTATGGCCTTTATAAAGTTAAGATAATTAAGAATGACTTAAAGGCATTTCAAAAGGCACAATATCTTAGCACCGAGTGAACATGACAATAAGAGGTGTTGACTCCCCATAGAAGGGAAATTTACCTAGCATTCTGATCTGATGAGGTCATTAGATGAAGGCTTGCAAGACATATATCCTAGTTCCTAAACTATGTCGCCTTCTTAGGAATACTAGATTGTGGGTCTACCTAGAATGTTATGTTCATGTTTTGGTCCTACCTTGGCAAGTAGTCAACCTTGTTTCGGTGTAGGGTTTCATGACACTGTATTCCATGTATAGCTCACATGGTCTATTGTCGATTAACGTGATTGTTCCCAAAAGTAAAATAAAAGTAATAAAGTGAACTCTAACTAGGGTTACATAAGGTGTTCTTCCTAGTGTAGGTAGGGGTATGGGACTCTACCTATACATTGTTCTAGTTAGCCTTTGCGAAAGTCCTAGGAGATTGTTCTCATGATCTTATAATGTAAATGGTATGCATAAATATTGATGATCCTATATGATGTTAGTTTCACTCATGAATATGGTATTAGTCTACATTTCTATATATGATGATGACTACTGGTGATGCTATGTTATGTGAAGTTAGGTATTACTTATGATCTCTTTCCATGATTTCTTGACTATGTGGGGTTATGGGACTTCACATAGTAATTACACTTGTAGGCTTGGGAAGGGGTTGTGAGTAACAGTCATGTATGATGTGATGATATGAACTCTTATACATACTTTATTGTTGTGATACTACGTTCGAGTTATTTTGGTCGTATGATCTTGATATGCTAATATTCATGTTGCTATGACCTCATGTTGATAATATCCATGTTGACTATACTTTATCATGATATTGCTCTTATGTTGGATATGGATTTGTATTAAGTGAACTTGTGTCTAATGGATTAGTGTGTTCCTAATTGTGCATGAAAGTTTTTAAAAGTGATTTAGGATGATCTTGAACTAAACGTCCCTTTAAGCATTATTTCAATGTTATATGTTAATATGTTTCCATACTTAGTACAGGTGGAAGTACTAACCCATATTCTTTCCCTTTTTCCCAAACAATGTAGGTTCGGGCCATAAATATAAAGGTCAAATTGCGAGAAGACTTGGACATCTTTCCCAAGTTGATTGGTGAGTCCTCAATGTTCGAGGATGGTGCCTTCTATCAATCCTAGTTGGATTTGCTATAGTCTAAAGACATTATTTCTTTCTTATTGTTGAAGAAAATGTTGTAAACCCTATTGGCAATTATAGATTTTATTGAGGGCTATGCCCGAATGTTCCACTTCATTTAACATGGTTTAATGTGAGATGGTATACTAGACAAAATCCTTATATGTTATTTATATTGTCTAAACGAGAAGCCCATATCATCTTCCTATTCAAGGATTCGAAGTAAACTCCATAATTAGTATGTGAGAGGTCTGTGTAAACCTCACTATTAAAAAGTTTTAATTTTTCCATATATTTACCGATGACATGTTATGAAGGATGCTCAGAGTCCACTCTTAGTCCTCTCCGAGGAAGCCGACGCCGATTACGTCTAGGGGGTGCTACCCGGTCGTGACAAAGGTAGTATTCGAGCATGAGGTTGAAATAATCTTAGGATTGATGTCTATGTAAACTAGGTCTACGTAGATTCTTTCTCATGGGTGTGAAGTGCGCCAGACTTATGAATGAGTGGCTATGTTATGCTTAGGAATTTTCACTTATTTGTAACCTTTAAATTCATGCTTTATGGGTGGTAATTCTATATGTCCCTTTTTTCTTCTAATACTTTTCTTGTGGATATAGGAGATGAATACTAGTAGGACGGCTACAAAGAGAATGAAGGAAGATTTGGCTTATGTAGGATTTCCTCCCCTAGAGATCAAAGTCCCTCCACAAGGCAATCAAGTGCCTCCACAAGACCAACCTCAGGTCATTCCTCCACCTAAGATGGATGGAAGGATAAGTTCGGTATTTGTGACTCTTTATCAAGCCATTACTACCCAAACACAAGCGGTAGTCACTCAATCTCAAAACAAGTCGGCTTAAGCAAACAGGGAGGTTGGACCCCATTTTCAACAAAATGTTAGTACCATGGTTTACCACTTGAGGGACTTCACAGGGATGAAACCACCAATGTTCTATGGGTTGAAAGTGAATGAAGAGCCCCCAAGACATCATTGATGAGGTATACTAGATTCTTTATCCTATGGGGTTGACTTCGAATGAAAAGGTCAAGCTATCTTCCTATCAACTCAAGGATGTATCTCAAACTTTGTATACCCAATGAAGAGACAGTAGGTCATTAAGAGTGGGTCATATCACTTGGTAGGGGTTTAGAAGGGCTTTACTTGATTGGTTTTTTCCTAGGGAGAAAAGGGAGGCGAAAGTGGAAGAATTCATCAACCTTCGTCAAGGATGTATAAGTATGCAATAGTACTCCTTGAAATTCACTAAATTGTCAAAGTATGTTTTTTACTTTGTATCTAATCCTACGGATGAGATGAGTCGTATTGTGACGGGGGTGTCCAATGACTTAGTTGAAGAGTGTCGTTTGGTGATGCTACATAACAATATGGATATCTCTCAGGTTGATAGTTCATGCTCAACAGGTTGAGAATACTAGACTAAAGAGGAATAATAAGGATTTTAAGAGGGACAATTCTTATGAGGGAGGTACTTCCATGGGTAGGATTGAAGTTCAAGATAAGTCTTATGAGGGAGGTACTTCCAAGGGTAGGCTTGAAGCTCAAGATAAGCCTAGGTTCAAGAAGAGTATTTCCAACTAGATTCGTTCCAAATTTTCTAAGACAAACAAGGATTGGGTGGCTAGCCCTATGTCCCAAAAGGGAAGGATTTGTAATTCACCTAGTAATAATCCTACTTGTTCGAAGCGTGATAAGAAGTATAGGGGTGAATACTTGGTGGGAACGGGAAATTGCTATGGTTGTGGAAAAGAGGGCCATAAGTTAGAGATTTTACTAATGTAAGGAGTCAAGAGAAGGGCCTAGTTTGGATACATCAGAGAGGAACCGCTTTCACGCTCTCCGTTCTAGGGGTAATCAAGAGGAATCTCCCGATGTGGTCACGGGTATGTTACACGTCTTGTCAATTGTTGTTTATTCTTTACTTAATCTCGGTGCTACCTATCATTTGTAACTCTTCTAATACCTAAAAAGTTTGATGTTTTACTAGACATTTTTATTGAACCATTTTCGGTTACCACCCTAGTGGGTGACTCCATTATGTCTAGAAAAGTCTTTAGAAGTTGTCCTATATCTTTGCCCAATAAAGTTATATGGGTGGATTTGGTAGAACTTGATATGGTTGATTTTGATGTTATTTTGGAAAAAGATTGGTTTCATGCTTGTTTTGCTTCCATTGATTGTCGAACAAGAGTAGTCGAGTTCAATTTTCCTAATGAACCTATCTTAGAGTGGAAGGGGGGTAGCTAAATTCCTAGAGATCTAATCATTTCTTGTATAAAAGCTTGTAAAATAATCTCGAATTGGTGACTTTACCATATTGTAAGAGTAAAAGATCTTAAGTCCGACATTCTTCATATAGAGTTGGTCCCCGTAGTGAAGGTCTTTCCGAATTTTTTTCCCGATGAAATGACTAGAATTCCTCAAGATTTGGAAATAGACATTGGTATTGACTTGTTATCGGATACGAATCCGATTTCAATCCCTCCTTACCGATGGCTCTGGAGGAATTGAAAGAGTTAAAGCTTCAATTCAAAGACTTATTAGATAAGGGGTTTATTCAACCTAGTACTTAACTATGGAAAGCTCCGGTGTTGTTTGTTAAGAAAAAAGATGGGTCCCTTAGGATGTGTCGTTATCAACTCAATAAGGTCACCATTAATAAGGATGGGTCATAAGTATCCTTTCCCTTACATTGACGACTTGATTGATCAACTACAAGGCCCTATCTACTTTTCTAATATTGACTTGAGGTCGGGATATCACTACCTTAGGGTGAGAGGTGAAGATGTACCTTAAATGACATTTCGAACTAGGTATAGTCACTATGAGTTCTTACTAATGGCCCAACGACTTGTATGGTCCTTATGAATAGGATGTTCCAAATTACCTAGATTCTTTTGTGATTGTCTTTATTGAAGATATCTTTATATATTCAAAGAATGAGGGTGAACACATGGACCATTTAAGGGTGGTATTGCAATTACTTAAGAAACACCAACTATTTGCAAAGTATAGCAAGTGTGAGTTTTTGTTAACGTAGGTGGCATTTATTGGTCATGTTATCTCAATTGAGGGCATAGAGGTCGATCCAAAGAAAACCGAGGCGGTTAAGAATTGTCTTAGACCATTGATTTTAATGGACATAAGAAGTTTCTTGGGTCTATCTTGGTACTATAGGCGGTTTTTGGATGGGTTTGTGTCCATTCTTCTCCGTTTACTACCTTTACCCAAAAGAGTGTTAAATTTGAGTGGTCGGGGACGTATGAAAAAAGCTTCTAAATTTTGAAAGATAGTCTTACATAGGCTTACCTCCTCTCCGGTTTTTACTTTACAGGAAGGTACCAAGGGTTTTGTTGTATATTGTGATGCATACCGACTTGGTTTGGGTTTTTCCTTCTGCAACACTTATAAGTAGTAGCCTATTCCTTTAGACAACTCAATGTACATGAGAAGAATTATCCAACTCATGATCTTTAATTAGCAGTCGTAGTGTATTTTTAGAGAATATAGAGGCACTACTTGTATAGTGTTCGTGTGGAAGTGTATACCGACTCTAAGAGTCTCCAATATGTGTTTACTGAGAAGAAGTTAAATCTCCGACAAAGAAAATTGTTGAAATTATTGAAAGATTACGACATGAATATTCTTTACCATCCCGTCAACGCCAATATGGTTGTGAATGCTCTAAGTCGTATGAACATGGCTACTGTGTCTCATGTAGAAGAAGGGAAGAAAGACGTAGTGAAAGATGTTCATAGGTTGCCTCTATTGGGTGTTCGGTTGGAACATTCCTGGTTCATAATAACTCTGTGTCAACTTTAGTGGTTGCGGTGAAGTCTAAGTGTCATCCTTGTCCACTAATGATGGAGTTGAAGAAATCAGTACTTACCACATTTAATGAGTCATTCTCTTAGGGAAATGGCGTGCTTAAGTACCGATGTAGATTATGTGTAGCGGATGTTGATAATTTGACGGGAAAGATTTTGGTAGAAGCTCATGGTTCCAATATTCTATTAATCAGGGTTCCACCAAAATGTATCATGACCATAGAGAGGTATATTGGTGGGATATATTGAAAAAGGACAGATCGGAGTTTGTATCCAAGTATCCAAATTGCCAATACATTAAAGCTAAGCATCTAAAGCCTTGTGGTTTAATCCAAGGATTGTATGTTCCTACTTGGAAGTGGGAAGGAATTAATATAGACTTTATTGTTGGGCTTACTAGAACTCAGACGCAATACTCAATTTGGGTTATAGTCGATAGGTTGACAAAATCCGCTCACTTTATCCCATTAAATCTACTTATTCGGTAGAGGATTATGCAAGGATCTAGATTGATGAGATTGTGAGTCTTCATTGGATCCCTTTGTCCATCATATTGGATAGAAGTGCACAATTCACTTCTCATTTTTGGAGGTCGTTTCAAAAAGGGTTGGTTGCTCCAGTGAAGCTTAGAACCTCTTTTCATGCCCAAAAAGATGGTCAAGTGTAACACACTACTCAAACCCTAGAATACATGTTAAGATGTTGTGTGATAGATTTCGAAGGGAATTGGGACAATCAGCTACCATTTATTGAGTTCTCCTATAATTATAGAAACCATTCGAGTATATCATGGCACCTTTTGAATCACTCTATTATCTGATATTTAGGTCTCCTATTTGGTGGTTAGAGGTTGGAGATTCTTCACTCCTTGGTCCAAAAATAATCTATGAAGATTTGAAGAAGGTTCGGATGATAAAGGATAGGTTGGAAACAACCTATAGTCGGCAAAAATCATATGCCAAGAATACAAGAAGAGATCTTGAATTTGAAGTAAGTGAAATGGTGCATTTAAATATTCACCTATGAAAGGGGTGATTAGATTTGGCAAAAAGGGGAAGTTCAGTCCCTAGTATGTGGGACACTACGAGGTTTTGCGATGGGTTGGAAAGTTTTCAGTTTAATTGAGACTACCTAGTGAACCAGCTTCGATTTATCTAGTATTTCATGTCTCCATGCTAAAGAAGTGTGTTGGTAATCCTATGTACATTCATCATATCAAAAGGTTAGGTGTTGATGAGAGACTTTCCTATGAAGAGGCTCTGGTGGATATTCAATAGCGCCAAGTCATGAAGTTGAGAAAAAAAGAGGTGGCCTCAGTAAAATTTAATGGAGTAACCACCTAGTTGAGGAAGCAATGTCTAAGGCCGAGGCCAACATGAAGTTCCGTTATCCTCATCGTTTTCCTCAAAATTCTAGACAAAGTTGAGGAAAGTAGTAATCCTCTTAAAAATAATGAATAACTTTTAATTTGACTTGTTTTGCTAAAATATGCATAATTATGATAAAAAGGTTCATGCTAAAATGATTTTTCTTGTGAAAATGCTCTTTTTCTTAAATTGCACTAATTTGTGTTTTGTGTATTGTTGACTTCATGAAATAGTATTGAGTATGTTAATGATTTTGAAAGAATTTTGCACAAGCAACTTGATGATCACGTTGAGATCATGTTGATATTGAGAATGTTGTTCCTAATGTTGTGATGTTGAGCTCTTATTAGGTGGTAAATTGTGATTCTAGTTGCTATGTGTAAATGCCATGTCGATATGTTTATTTGAGTTGTAACTCATATTGTTGTATGTTGTTGGTTGGGCAGTTAGTCTTGAGTCATCCTCTCCCTATAAAAAGATTTAAATGTCATTTTGGAACAAATGTTCCTTGGGGGGGGGGATAATGTAAGACTTTGGAAGTGTTAGAGTCTAAACGTCAAGAAACATCCATGACGTCCGGTAAATTTTGTAATGATCACTAGTCTTATATGGGGTTTTAAGAGTCAAAAATCAACAGAATTTAGTGTAAGGGTGTTAAACAAGTATTAGAATGTTTTTAGGGTCAAAACGTCTGGGTATGACTCCCCAAGGACTGCCCTGAGTATCCTTGTAGAGGACCCTTCAATATGATCCAAAGTTGTCAACTTGGCAGTCTCCAACCACGAAACGAATAGACGAGCCGTCGAATGATCAACGCTCTATAATTGGGTCCATTGGTCAACCTTAGCCATATACCAAATTGGGCTGAAATCATAGTCTATGAATCAAATGACAGCTTGCCAGTATGGTGTCGTCGTTTGATCGACGCCTCCTCGACGGGCAACCGTTGTTTGAGGTTCTGTTGACTGTTAAGTTTTCTTACTATGTGACTTAGTTAGTTTGTTTTTTTATGAATTAGATATTAGGGTAAGGTTAATTACATTATTTAAGAGAGTATCTAAGGAATAACCCTTCTTAAACTAACTTAACACTCCTTATTTCCAAAACTCAATCTCTCCACCTTCTCTCTACTTTATGTTTCATTCCCCAACGAACACCATTCAATACAAGGGCTCAAAGGCATTATGGCTGCAATATTTCGACTTTATATCCATCAATCTTCAAGTTTTGTTAAGTTATGGGAGCTCTTCACTCTTAGGATCTCTTTTCCCAAAAGGCTCCTTTAAATTGATTTCAAAAGATGTCAAAAACATGGGTTTCCTTCTTATTCCGAAATTTATGTTTCAAATTGAATTCTTATTCGTTTCCTTTGATTATTAGTGATATAATATTGTTGTTGATACTAATATTGTATCAGTTCTTAATCATTGTCTTATTTTATGATGAAATCTATGAATTTGACCATTACCCTAACCCTAGGTATGAATTGGACTTGAAGATGATTAGAATTGTTGGAATTGATTATATTATTGATTAATTCACGATATTATGAAGATTATGAGTGAGTTATTAAAAAATTGTGATGAATTGAGGGTAAGATATTGAAGAAGGCTTTTGAAGATGAATTGATAAGACTTTGTGGTCTTGAATCCTTACTTCAATTTTGATGGCTTATACTTGATTATGATGTTCCAATTGAAGTATTACATGTGATATGCTTAGATAGGTTATGGAATGATGAATGTAAATTAAATGTTTTGACTATAAAATTTTAACATTATGATTAAGGTATGATGATATAAGTTTGATTGTGAATCACTTATTTGTCTTACTATGATATGATGATAATGTTGTGTTAATCTCACAAATAAAGGATTGTTATGAAAGGACATTCTCATGCAATACCTAATGATCTACTGACTATGAATATACAAGGGGTTAATCTCATATGGCCTATATTAAGTTATGATGATTATGAATGACTTAAAGACATATCAAAAAGGAAGTTTAGCTTAGAACAGAGTGAACTTGACAATGACAGGTGTTGACTCCTTATAAAAGGGAGATTCACCAAAACTTCTCATGAGATGAGCACTCCAATTACTAATGGGCATCTAGATGGTTCAAGACATATCTCCTATTTCCTAAACTATGTTGCCTCCATAGGAATACTAGCTAGTGGATCCACCTACAATAATATGTCCATGCTTTGGTCCGACCTTGGCAAATAGGCCACCTTCTTTCGGTGTAGGGTTTTATTACTCCGGATTACATGTTTAGCTAATATGGTCCATTATCGGTTACGGCAATTGTTCCAAAAAGTAAAATGAAAGCAATAAAGATAACGTTAACTAGGGTTATTTAAGGGGTTCTTCTAAGCGTAGGTAGGGGTGTGGGACTCTACCTATGTATATGTTGACTTTCATAGATAATGATCCTATATGATGTTAGTTTCACTTATAAACATGTTATTGGTCTACATTGTTGTTTATGATAATGACTACTCATAATGCTAATTATGTGAAGTTAGGTATTACTTATGATATTTTTCCTTATTTATTTAACTATTTGGGGTTATGGGACTTCACATACTCATTGCACTTGTAGGCTTGGGAAGGGGTTATCAGTAAGGGTCTTATATGATGTGATGATATGAACTCTTGTACATACTTCATTGTTGTGACACTAGGTTGGAGTTACTTTGGTTTTATAATCTTGATATGCTACTATTCATTTTTATATGACCTTATGTTAATAGTATCCATGTTGACTTGACTTTATCATGATATTGGTCTTATGTTGGATATGGACTTGTATTGAGTGAAGTTGTGTCAAACGGCTTATATGTGTTCCTAATTGTGCATGAACGATTTTATAAGTGATTAGCATGATGTTGAACTAAATGTCCCTTAAAGCATGATTTCAATGTTATATGTGCATATGTTTCCATACTTAATACAAGTGGATATGCTA
Organism: Solanum pennellii; assembly: GCF_001406875.1. Classification (NCBI taxonomy): domain Eukaryota; kingdom Viridiplantae; phylum Streptophyta; class Magnoliopsida; order Solanales; family Solanaceae; genus Solanum; species Solanum pennellii. Next base: position 34,089,243 of record NC_028647.1, on the reverse strand, counting down.
ACCCATATTCTTTCCCTTTTCCCCAAACAATGTTGGTTCGCGTTGTTGAGCTATCAAGGCCAAATTGCAAGAATACATGGACATATTTCACAAGGTTATTGGTAAGTCCTCAATTTTTGAGGATGGTGTCATATATCTAACCTAGTCGGATTTCCAATAGTCTAAAGACATTTTTTCTTTCCTACAGTTGAAGATATTTTTGTAAGCCCTATGTGGCAATTATAGATTTGTTTGAGGGATATGCCCAAATTTTCTACTTCATTTTACATTGTTTAATGTGAGACGGTATATTACACTAAATCCTTATATGTTACGTATATTGTCTAAATGAGAAACCTATGTAAGATTCCTATGCTAGAAGTATAAGTTAGCTCCATAAGTAGTATGTGAGAGCTCTATGTAAACCTCACTATATAAAAGTTTTAATTTTTCCGCATTTTTACTGATGACATGTTATGATGGATTCTTAGAGGCTAGTATTAATCTTCTCTGATGTTTAACACACTGGTTATGTCTAAGTGGTGCTCCCCGATCGTGACACATTCCATGACTAGTTATAATTTCATTTGACTAAATTTTTATGCATATCATGTCAGCAAAATTTGATCGATAATATATGTATATATGAAAATCTAAATAGATTTGATCCACGTGACACAACACAAAAATGATATTAAGTAAAAGATAAAACACTTTATTACAAGACAACAAAATAAAGTTCAGGTTACAAGCATGTAACAACATGAAACTACGACACGACTCAAGAAAAAAATTAAGACAAATGTTAAAAGGATTTTACTCATTAAAATAAATCAAAATTCAAAATGCTTAGAAGAAATGACTGCAAAATAAGCTATTCATACACTCTTTTCTAGAGAAAAGAAAAGTGTCTGCCAATCAACTAGTTTGACTTCTTAGCCACTCCTCCGCACATAAGCCTTCATGGAAGCTTCACCAAAATAAATTGTCTTTTAGTTAGAATTGAGAAAATGGGCATATTCTTTGTCATCTTATATCATCTCGATAAAGTGTACATCATTATGCGCAGACAGAGGATTCTTATTATGATTTGGGGGCTCATCATTTTGAACCACAATTATCTTTGTTTAAATCATCTATTCCATATTACTTTTTAAATTTTGAGAATCTTCAGTATAGTGCCCTGGCGGATAAGAATGGTAAGCACATCGTGATGTAGGATTGAAACATTTTGCATGTGGATCCACATAATTTTGAGGAATCGGCTCTATAATCTTCAAATGTGTAAACTTATTAAATAAAGTTGTGTAAGACTCTCCAATTGGGGTGAATGTTTTTCTAGGCCTATGACATTCGTCAAATTCATTTCTTGCATGGAGATTATAAGGTCCTCGAAAATTTCGAAAAGAAGGGAGTACATTTAGATATGTTGGTGCTCGCTATTGTGGATAGTTTTATAGATATGCATATGCTTGTGCATGTTAGACTGCATACTGAGCTAGAGAATCATAATATAATGTGTTTTGCAGTGGGGTGATATAGTTAAGGAATTGAGGTGGCGTATATTGATATTGTTGATCCCTTGGACTTTTTTCTATATCGGACACAACATTTACTACATGGTCCTCCATTTTCTTTCCTCCAGGATTTCCTAAACCATTTCTAATCACCTGTGTTGTGTCTCTCATAGCAGTTTGACTTACAATCGTTCTAGACTTTAAGACATTTCAACCATTCCACCAATCTTAATAACATCAATGAATGTTTTTCCAACAACGGAAATCAAATAATGAAAATAGTCAGGTTCTTGTGCATGGAGTAAAACATCCACCATTTCGGACTCATTCATTGGTTGCTTTACCCTAGCAACTTGCTCCCTCCACCTAAAGCATATACACAAAAAATTCAGTGGTTTCTTTCTTCAAGTTAGCAAGGGAGGAACGGTCTGGCACAATGTCAATATTATATTGGAACTGTTTAAAAAACCATATAGCCAAATCATCCAATGTATTTCAGTTTGAAATATATTGATTTATGAACCATTTTGAGGAAATTCCAACCAAGCTTTCCCCAAAATAAGTCATGAGAAATACCTCTTTTCTTCAAGATCCTTTAAGTTTAATACCATATCTTTTAAAATGTGCTACGGGATCTCTATGACTATCATATTTCTCAAATTTTGGATTTTTTAAAATTTATAGGTAAATCAACATGAGGAAACATGCACTATTACTGAATAAGATGCATTTGTTACCTCCTAATTCCTGCATATCTTTTACACTTTGTTCCAAACTGTTCATTATTTTAGCCATTTCTTCACGTTCTTCTTTCTTAATAACTTTCTCAACTTCAATGGGTGAACTATGATTATGAGTGTTGGGATAAAATCCCAAAATTTTTAGAGATTCTTTGGGGTTGTAGTCATGATCATGAAAAACATTGTATGAAGCATCAATGTTGGATTTAGGCACCGTTATTGGCTGCGGAAATCTATTAGTCAGTGCAGTCAACATGAAGAGTTAATTTCTAATCATAGGTGTAGTCAAAGGACGCACAGTAGAAGTTGTAGGTATGTTGGTTGCGCTAGCATAGGGGCTGAATCCAGGTGGATAAAGTGGATCACATATCGACACTTGGATAGGGGGTAGCATATTTATATTTAGATAGTCATGGATTAAAGACAATTAAGCTTGTCCACTCACCCAATCTTCATACATCTCCGTCATTTCCTATCTTAATATCCTTACTTCTTTGATTGACACTATTTCTTGTGAAATCATCTGGTTTCGGACCTCATCATTTACTAACACATTTCATCTTTGTGAGTCTTTTTTTTGCCTTTGGACCTTGTATTGTAGGGATGGGATGTAAGCTTAACCAAAAACAATCCACTTTAATTTAATTGTCTGCATGGACGATAAAGTTTTTTAGTGTTAGACATTTCTTAATTATTAGTATTTTAAAAAAAAGAAATAAAAAATAATTGAATAATGCATTGATCAAATCTTTAACATGCTTGATAACATGAATAAGACCATTGTATATTTTTTTTAACTCAATAATTAGATATTTTTATAGCTTTGATATAAAATCCTTTATTTTTCTTTTGAATTATTAAGAGTGAGTTAGCAAAAACATACTTTTGATAAATATTAAAGGTTCATGCTTTTTTGAATTTTTTTTTTAAATAAAAAAAATTAATAAAGATCACTGAACTAAAAGAGAGTTTCCTACGTATATCATTAGGGTTAGAATCAAGTTCACGTAGTTAGCGACGAATTTTTATTTGAAAAACGTATTCTACTTTCGAAAACTATTTTTCTTTTGGTCATGTTGTTGCAAAAATGTGAAATTCAATCTTTTTGAGATTTAACGAACAATTGCTTATTTATTAAAAATTTGAGGAAGAATTTTTTCAGTTTACTAATTTATTCTAAAGTCGGTCGACATTTAAATAATATCTTTGTAATAAATAGCACATAGACTCGAACCATATGATGAGCCGCATTATATTAAATATGCATATGATGCAAATAAAGAGGATACTATCAAGGATAATAAATGTATGAGGCATGTTTTACTTCTTTAGCAACCTATTGAAATGTCTATCGAGGTTGACTATAAAACAAGCAGACAACTCGAGTAAGGAAAGGATAGCTTATCGATGGCAAGGCTTTTCAACCTTGTTGATCCTTCCCATTCGAAAATATATGTTACTACAAAATCCTTACCTAGAGCATTGTTTCATCTCTGGTTTCTAATGGATCGGGAGAGTAATCGAATATTAGAATGAATTATCTCAGAAGACTCAGATTGGTACGCAACGGAAGATAGTTTACAGTTCATGATATCAAAACAATAAATAAGTGAGACAATAACACAGTATTATAACATTCACAAAAAATATTAATAACAGGCATATAAAAGTCAATATTTCAAGCTCAAATAACGGTTATTCCCCAGAATAATCACCATTTGTCACACCGTTATTTTTTTCAAAAATTCATAGTTTTAAAAATAGACTTTTTAAAATTAAAGTCACGTTTCGAAAAGGAATTATTTAGTTTTTGAGCAGCCACTTCGAATTGAGTGTTGGTGTTTCAAGTCACCTTTTTTTAGCCCAATTGATATCATGACCCCAGACCACCCCCTAGTCATAACTGCCGTATTAAAGCTCGAAGAGGTCTTATACAAGCCTCTTAGCATTCATTCATCAAATAAGCATGAAAAGTAGTGTGGAATTAAAACTTTTCACAATAAAGTATATTCGGACACTCTTTTGCAAAACGTAAGAATAACTAAGTCTCGTGACAAGTCATCATAGGCACATCTCATTATCATAAGGTCACAACCCTTACATTTAAAGAAAGATACAACTCTTACACAAATTTTTTATTGAAAAACATACAAATTATATCCATGTCCTTGAACATATTAGGGCATACCCAAATCTTGCGACAACAATCTATGTCCCAAGCTTCAACTCTAGTGATCCTCACTTTCCACCACCAACACTTGTAGAAATAGAGAAAAATATGGAATTAGTACAACTAAGCACTAAGTAAAATCATGTGAAACATGTTTTAAAGAGAACATTTTAGTTGAAATATACTTTTCAAACTATTTTGACAAAGCTTCATGAACCAAATGTAAAAGAAATCATGCATGTCATCATCAATAAACAAGATAATACGACCCTAGTCCAAGAAATTTGATCATATTTATCTAGAAACCTCATATAACTATTTAGGACCTCTTTCCAAGGTTATCCTAAGACCTACCTAAGTAAGACATGAAGAGACCGCCCATACAACCTCTTAAATACAGACCTAACTGTTCCTTGAGACTACCAAAGATAAGGACATTTCTTGTCCATCACAACTCAACAACTCAACATGTATTACTAGAGATACTAGAGGAGACATTCATGCAATTAAGGAATTCACAGTAGGACCATCCCTTAGGATAACTCTAATTTACAATAGCGCAATGTGAAAAGTAGCATCCTATTCTAATACTCCCACTTAATTCTCCTTTAGGATTACCCTATACTAGGCACTAAACATTCGAGAAGTCATATAACCTTCATTAATCATTAGACATACAATGAACTTACTTCATTAACATCATATAGAAACCCATTCATTACTTAATATTATGAGGACACACCAAGACTCCTATCAAATGCCTATTTGTGCAATGCATAGATAACCTCCCATTCAACCATTTACCCTAAATTGAACACCCTTATGAAGACCTAGTTAATTATATTCTTTTGTGGGGGTAATCTTTAACTAACATACACTATGAGAGATTAAAATGGAATCCTAGTATTAATCCCTACCGATGAGGGATTCCCACTTGCCTAAGGTAGGGTCATTCATTTACCCTTTACATGGAAAACCACTAGCTAGTACAATAAGGGAACATAGTTAAGAGATACGAATGTTGCTTCCACATACTACACCTCTACTAACGGAAAGTATCCTTCTCAAGAAGTTTATTTTGGATACCACACCTCTACTCACAGAGAGTATCCACCCCATGTCATATCCTCTTGGTGCTAAGCCTTAATTCCACGGAGTATTAGACTTTTGTTACATTTATTTACTATAGCTTTACGGATTGCTACTAATACTCTACCTCTACTAACGGAAAGAATACTCATCCCAACCTATCATTCAGTAATTGGAAAACTCTTAGGAATATTGTGATAGCTTGTAGACACTCCACCTTTACTCACGTTAAAGTGCCAACCTAAAAGTCCCCCATTCTTTCATTAGAGCTCTATTGAGAAAATATTTCAATAGACCCACATCCATTACATTTTCATTAGTTTCATTCATTCATTCACGTGTGTATATATGTTAGAAATCCTTTCACATAAACACCATCATTCACAACATTATCTTCTAAACGCAGTCATATTACATTCATCACAATCCACACACAATAATACTTCACATTCACAGTATACTCCAATAATCATACTATCTTCAAGAATCACATGCATAACTTCATAATACATATTTATACACATTCATCATCTCATTACATTGCTTAACATTCAATTACCTCAAGGCCATAATAAACATACCCATACATATGCATATACAATAGCTAAACACTACAACCATAAGTCGACCATACCACAAAAGAGCAATTCAATAAAAAATAAAACAATTTAGGCAACTTACCCTTCATCCAAGCCATAATCACCCTTTCTCAATTCTCCAACAATTCATCATAATTAGGCATGGATATCAATAGATATCAATATGAACCAGCAATGACATTCAATTTAAATTCAATTCTATAAACATGAAACCATAATCACGAACCCACTTCATTATCCAATTTAGGAGATCTGGACAAAACATGGGTTCTTCAAGGAGTTCCATTAAAATAACTTTACGACCTTGATAAAACATTATTACATCAACATCATGACTTACAAAACATTTTAACAATGAATCCATGCATAGAATAGATATTTGGAAAATTGATCATTGATACACCATTGAAAACCTTTGAATTGTACTCTTTGATGAGAGTTTACTCAAGAATGAAGGATAATCATACCTTAGTATTTAAAATCCCACAAAAATTGAAGAAGAAATTATTTGAAACCCCTTCTCTTAAGTTGAATTTTACCTAGACCTTTAACGGTGTTCTTGGGAGAATATATTTGGGATGGAAGGGTTTGTTTTGGATGTTTGAGTCTATGTAGGGGTTTAATTGTTTTAATATTTCTAAAATACCTTAATAACCGATATAATTGTACCCTCATTTATTTATCCAAAGGTGAAATTTACCAAACAACCCTTGGATTTGCCGAGATTTTGGACAAAACTGCAGGTAGCCATTGATGGACCGTCCTATCCGTCGTCGTTTGATTTAGAGACTCATCATTTGGGGACTATGCACCCAGAATAAGTGTGGAGTCATGCCCCCTTTTGACGAAGCGTCAATTAGTTGACGCGGCGTTATTTAGGGCGTCAATCAAGGTTGTCCATGCAACTTTTTGGCAAATGTTTGGGTTCTGTTCAAGGACCCTTAGGTTAGGGTGGTCCTCGGGGATTATTACCCAAACGTTTTTGCCCTAAACACAAACATCTCGATTCTAGGGTAAACCCCAATCATTTTAGACTCCAAATGATACACTGAAGCATGAACAACACATAAGCACACAAAAGACTAGTTTTCAAACGTCTTGGTCATTCCTTGACGTTTGACATTAAAACAACTCAAACTTTCCCGTTGATACTATTTTTCATTAATTTAGAATTTTATTAACTCAAATGAATCATGTAAAGTTCTTATATATCTTAGTTTATTTTGAGGGCGTTTCAATACTCCCCCACTTGGAAAATAATCCGTCCTCGAATGACACTATGAAACTTTCAAGGAATAAATGACCCAACTAGGAGCTCACAACCCATATAATAATAAAGAAAACTTCATAGTCAATGAACCAAACTTAAGGACCGCCAACTTCACATCCTTATGCACTCTAAGCAACACAAGAAAATTAGGAGCTATCTCCACAATTCATTGTGCACACAAACATCATCATCTTCATTGAATTATGGAGGAAATACCTTGTCCAACTTTAGAAATGCTCGTCACTTCATTATAAGTCCCAATATGCAATAACATTCAATTCACACATAGGCAAAATCAACCCAACAACTCATAAGAAAAATAAGAAATTTTAGTATATGAACATTAACATGAGAAGTACATAGATAAATTATTAATTTTATCATAACATAATCAACAGCACTAAAAACATATTACATTCAAAGGCACCCATAACATATGGAAGAAATGCAACTCTTCATCTTATGAAAGACTCAAACATAAGGAAAAACTACTAAGAATTTATTGGTTTCAAGATTGAGTAAGAATAGAATGAAAAGATAAGAATACCAACCACTTTACGACTCAAGTAATTCTCCCCCACATAGAGTAAACCCATGTAAGAGAAAATTAAGTCAATCCTAATAAACCAAACTTATTGGGCCCTTATTCCGGGTTTTTTCTTATGTTAGCTTGTAGAACATATAAACGTTTTTTCTTTTGAGCTTTTTGATCAGGACCAGCATGAGGAACTTCGTTGGTCTCTTTCCCTTTTCCCGTAAGTATTATGCAATCTATCGTCTTATGACCCCTTTTTCCACAACTACAGCACACGTCCGTACTAGGAAGACGCTTACAAAATGTTATTTTCCACATGTAGTACATCTAGACCGCTCAAAAGTAAAACCACCTCCACTTCCTCCTTGAGATCTTGGGTTAGACACTCTATCCTTTCTTACCATGGGGTAATGATTGTGAAACCTCTTCTTAGACTTAGGTTGACCTTGTTCATTCGGCCTCTCCCTTTTCCCATCTCTATTCATCTTCCTAAGCTTTGTCTCCTCAATTTTTTGGGCATACACCATGAGTCTATATATATCAATATCATGACGAAGCATTGTTGTATGACACTCTTATTCAATGAAATTAGACACCCCCATCACAAACTTATTCATCCTAGACCTAGAGTTGACTACAAAGGTTGGGGCACATTTAGGGAGCTTGGTGAACTTGAGGGAGTAGTCTTTCACACTCATTCCCCATTGACAGAGGTTCATTAATTCAACTAACTTTTTCTCCCTCAACTTTAAGGGGTAAAACCTATCAAGAAATGTTGTCTTAAACACACCCCAATCTATTGGGCCCTCCCGTACGAGTCTCTCATCCCTCCATTGCTCAACCACACTTCTTCCACATCTTTCAGGTGGTAGACGTCTAGATCCGCTTTTTCCCTAGAAGTCACTCCCCTAGAATCTATCACCTTAAACACCTCATCAATGAATCCTTGTTGGTCCTCATCCACCTTAGTAACATGAAAAGTAAGAGGATTTATCCTCATAAAAAATTTAATCTTAGAAGAGGGAGTACTTGCATGGTGTTCAGTTGGAGTACAACTCCTCGGTTAGCTCGGGTCGTCATGGTTTGATCTTGAGTTGTCATGAGTTGGGTCAAGGATTTGAAGGCAGGACTTGTCTGTACATTAGACATATCCCCTTCCACATTGGGATCTTGTGGATCTTGAGGCACCTGAGGGGGAACCTCCTTATTCAAATTCTTTTTTTGAGCCCTCCTTGTATTAGCCCCTCTCGTATTTATGTTCCTAAAATTACAAAAATGGGATTAGGAACTCATAGTTATACAATGTAAGGCACGACTTCAAGAATATAAACAAAGTATAACTTCAATCGTCCTATAGCCTCTCACCCATAGATGTGTAGCGACTCGCACCGATGAACAAGACTTTACTATAAGTAGTTTGTGAGACTTTAAACCCTAAGACTATATCCATAACCTTATTTTCTGATACCATGTTTGTTAAGACTCGAGAGCACCCCCTAGTTGTAACCGGCATATTCAACTTAGAAGAGGTCTTATACAAGACTCTTAGCATTCATTCATCACATAGGTTTAAAAAGTAGTGTGGAATTAAAACTTTTCACTATAAAGTTAATAAAGAAACTCTTTTATAAAACATAAGAAGAACCAAGTCTCATCACAAGACATCCTAGACACATCTCATTATAATAGGGTCACAAACTTTAAATTGAAAGAAAGATACAAGTATTCTACAAAGTCATTAACGAAAGAAAATTAGAAATAACATTCATTTTCTCGATCATATGAGAACATACCATAATCTTGAGAGAACAGTCTAAGTCTCAATTCTTCAACTCTAGGGATCCTCACTTTCGACCACCTACACTTGTAGAAATAGAGTAAAATATTCAATAAGTACAATTAAGCACTAAGTACCATGCAAAAACATACTCTAACGAATATATTTTAGTTGACATATGCTTTCATGAAACTTTGACAAAGCTTCATGAATCAAATGTAAACGAAATCATACATGTCAATCATTAATTCACAAGATAATACTCCCCTAATCTATGAAATTTGACCACATATTACTAGAAAACTCGTTCAACTATTAAGGCCTTCTATCAAAGGTTATCCTAAGACCTACCTAAGTTAAACAAGAAAAGGCGGCTCATACAACCTCTTCAATACACAAAAAAAGTGTTCCTTAATATTATTAAAGTTAAGGAAATTTCTTTTTTCAACACAACTAAACAAGTCAACATTCATTACTAGAAATACTAGAGGAGACATTCATACATTTAAGGAATTCACAGAAGGACCAACCCCCAGGATAACTCTAACTTACAATAGTGCAATGTGAAAGTAGCATCCCATTCAATAAACCTCACTTAGTTCTCCTTTATAATAAACTTAGAGTAGGCACATCATATTCGAGAAGTCATATATGCCTCATTAATATTAGACATAAGACCAACATGCTTCATTAATCACTAGAAATACAATCATCTTACTTTATTAACATTAAGTAGAAACCCATTCCTTCATTAACATTATAAGTACACACCAAGACTCCCTTCAAATAATTACTTGTGCAATGCATAGATGACATCACATTCCAACACATACCCTTAATAGTACACCATTATGAAAACCTATTGCCTTACATTCTTTTGTGCGGTTAATCTTTGACTGACATAGACAATAATAACATTACATGGAATCCCGAAATTAACCTCTACAAAATGAGGGATTCCCACTTGCCTAAGGTTGGGTCATTCGCTTAGGATTTACATTGAAAACCAGTTGCTAGTCCTACGTGGGCCCACGGTTTAGAATAGGGATATTGCTTCTAGATACTACGCCTCTACTAATATAGAATTCCCATCTCAAGAAGTTTCTTTTGGATACTACACCTCTACACACGGAGATTATCCACCCCATTTCATATCCTCTTAGTGCTAAGCATTAACGGAGTATTAGACTTTCTTTGTATTTATTAACTATAGATTAAGGGATTGCTACTAAGTACTCTAAATCTACTCACGCAAAAAAATACACTGCCCAACCTATCATTCATTCATTGGAAAGCTCTTAGAAATATTGTGATTGCTTCTAGACACTCCACCTCTACTCACGGGAACGTGTCCACCTCAAAGTCCCCAATTCATTCATCAGAATTGTATTGAGAAAAACTTTCAATAGACCCACATCCATTACATTTTCATTAGCTTCATTCAATCATGTATGTATTTATGAGAAAGCCTTTGATATTACAACCATCATTCACGAGATTGTCTTATAAACATAATCATCCTACATTCATCATAATCCACACACAAACATAATGCACATTCACATTATACTCCATTAATCATAGTGTCATTAAGAGTCACATGCATAACTTCATACTATATCCTTATACGCATGCATGATAACATTACTTTACTTAACATTCCATTTCATAATCAGAATGCCCATACATATATATATACAATAGCTAAATGATACGTTCAAATTATACCTCCCTAAATAAGAATAACGCTCATATCAAGTAAAGAACCCAACTATTAGGTCGGGGTCGACCCCATGAGGAAAATGGTTTAGACTTAACTTCAATGTACAATATTTCTATTTAGTCAAGTCCTTTCCAAAAAACAGGAAATTACAGGGGGATTTTGTAAAACTAGTCTTTTAATATTGCTAAGTGAAACAAGTGACAACAGACAATCTTTGGTGCTTATCAAGTTGTGAGAGAAACTAGGGTGCAAGTCTTTCTCATAGGTTCATACGCCATATCCCTAGCTATAACAATTCTTCCCTGGTGTTTTGCATGTAAAATGATAAGTTAGGTTTATCTAAATCCTTGGTCCGACATTAGGAAATTTCACCCCGTGCCTTTGTCCGGCTACATGTGTCTAAGTTACTAACCCTTAACTTTACTTCATATTGATCATTCGATGTATGGATTAGTTATTACTTCACACCAATAGAGACAAGCCAATTAGATATCATCCTACTAAATCTATGTTGATAATTCTTTTCCTACTAAATACCTCTTGGCCCGTCAAGTAGCAATAAGGCAAATTCTAACACGTACATTCGTTAAAAAGAATTTTAAGCGAAAGAATTATCAATGCAAACAATAACCTATTTGATAATTGTTATTATGATAGGTTTACTTTGTCAATCACCCATGGTTCCCACAACCCTAGTTGTGATTTAGTTACCCATGCATAGAAGTACACAATTCATGGTTGATAAACAATAAATCATAAACCTAGTTTGACAAATTCGAAGAATATCCAGAAATTCAACTTAAAACCACACAAATAACTTGAAAATCAAATCCGAAAATTTGAATTAATGCCAAAGTTGCAAAAATAAATTCCCAAGAACAAACAAAGAAAGTAGTAATAGCATCCAAACCCAAAAATGATGTTTTACCCCCTATTTATAAAAACATTGTCCTAAATTAAAAAGGAATTCAAATAAAGAGAGTTGTCCAAAAAATGCAGCTTCAATCGATGACCCCCACAGAAAGTCCGTCGACTACCTCTATAAGTCCAGATTTAGCATCTTTCTTTAGCCTTTAACTAGAACTTTCTACTATCCAATCGATGGACCAACAACACAGTTCGTCGATGCACCTACGGTCCGTCGATGCCTTCCGTCATACTTAGATTTTCTTCAACTTCAGGTACTAGACATTTTTTAATCTGATCGACGATTCAACAGGACAGTCCGTCGATCAATCAATGAACAGTTGATCCTTCCGTATCCCCACACTGGTTCAGAATTCCCAGGGGTTCTTCTAGATGCCTAAACTTTCAATCGATGGTCACTATCTACGGTCCGTCAATGGGACGATGAACTGTCAATGGCCTTCTTTGGTCACGTCTGCACTAAATCTCCACAACCTTCTACGTTTTTGTTTTGGACACCTTCCTTGCAAAACAAAAATAAGAACATATTAAAATTTTTACAAAAAGACTCTAGACAAACACCAATATTAAGGAAAAAGCATTAAAAGTACCATGACACCACGGTACATCAACAACCTCAACTTAAACTCGTTGGTTGTCATCAAACGACGTACTATGACTCAACACAACACTTTGTACAAAAATATCTTCTTCTGAGCTTCCGCAATCATATGGCTATCAATCCCAACTAGTTTGTTGCTTTAGTGAATGCTTTTACTCTTAGATTGATAAGCTCACTCACGTGGATAAGACCATGGAATAAACTCACCATGAACCAACACCTCTACTCTTTTGCCTCTCACTGAGGTACCAACTTTCCTATATTGCAATTAGTGCCCTCACTTCAAAAGATATCCTTCTTTTTTGCACAGTGTTTTTTACTTTGAGTATAAGGAAAATTATTCAACACTAATGATTAAAATAAATTCACACCTATTTAGTACATGTCGCTATGGACTTGCCCTTATTTTTCACTGCATAAGTTTACCACATTAGACTCATAGGATCACGATAAGACTTTATTGGCTTGTAACGTAGACTTAGGGTCAGGTATGGTACTATGGGTATATTTTAGTGACTTGTTCCCCTCCTTGATATTACTGCTAAGCGTCCTACCTCTTTCATTGTCTATTATGCCCTACTTTTCTTTTATTTTCATCTTTACCTTGATTTCCCCTTTGTTTTTTTTTGGAAGTGACTTGTACTTCTTTTCCTTCACCTCTTTTTCTTTAATTTCTTTCATTTAATTGATAATTTTTACTGAGTCACCTCTCTTGATCACCTTTTTATTTTCTTTTGCCCATTAGTCTTTTCATACCCACTTTTCAGGTCATTACTCAAAATAGCCACCCTCAACTTATGGCTTCTCAATGAGTCGAGGTACACATTACAAAAGTTTGGGTCAAGGCCAAGACGAGGTCAGTTTCTACAATAGCCACCCTCAACTTAGGCTTTTGACCTAAGTCGAGGTGCACATGTCCAAAGAGAGACCAGGACCAACACATTATACCTAGGGAAGGTGAGTTAGTGAGGAAAAGAAAGGTCTATCATAAGCTCAACATATTTGGATAAAAAATAGACAACAATTTCATTTTGTTCACTTTACTTAAGGTTAGATGTTTCCTAATTTGAACAAGGGACTATGATCCTTTCTTAAATGTCTAACACAAATTCCTTTTGCAGGACCAACCGGGCAAGTTCTATGTAGGTACCAACAGTGGAACAACAAAAATTTTCTAACACTCTCTTGAAACCTCCTTAACCTATCAGATTATCGGACATCTAGTTTGAGTGTTCGATTGAGGGTAAGGCAGTGGATGCATCTCTATGTCATGATTAGAGTCAACACATTCAACTTCTTTATACCTATGCATGCAAGCATTTTATTAGAATGGGATATCATTAAGGTTTAGAGATCATCCTTCCTATTTCACCTTCATACTTTGTACAAGATAAGACACATGCCGATTTAACAGTAAAGTAATCAGTCTCTTGGGGAAAAAGAACACAGGCAAGAAAACCCTTAAGAGAGGATTGTGAGTTGGGCAACTTAGACTTCACCCTAACATTCACTTTCAATTTACCCTACCCCCTGCAAAAAGGCATGCAATTTTCCCCAATGAATAATAAATATGAAGTTAGGGTGGTAGGTGAAGCAAATCTGAGGTGATTAGAGCCGACAATCAACAAGCAAGCGGGTCCGATTTCCCAGAACCCGCAACCTCAGTAGTAGGGACAGCTTCAGTTGTGCCCACGTCAATCTCCGCAACCTCAGTGGTGCTCCTTTCAGCAGCCCACTCTCGAGCCCTCATCTGATGCGTCTTCTCATCAATCAACAAGGCTCAACTCGGCGCCTCAAGATTCATCCGCTCCTTCATCTGTGCACGGGCATCTTTTCTATTAGTGGTCCGGCTGAAACGGTGCCTCCTGATACGCTCACTGTCTCAGGCGGTGAAGTGGGGGCAGTGAATAGTGCAATTAGCTTTGTGTCCTCCACTAGCTCAGTGGGTGTAGTATTAGGCTCAGGTCCCATCATCTATAGTATGATGTTAGTGGCACGACAAGAGTCTAGACCCCAGACTAGACCGGCGTCATTGACCTCTCAAAGGTCGCAGAGAAGCCTTTATACATCATCATTACTTCATCTATGTTAATTTTAGCAGAAAATTTAAAAATTTTATTACTTAACATTCTAATAAGGCATTCTACTTAAACTCATAAACGTTCACTATAAACCATATAATATTATGATCATCACATAAAAGAAATAGTTCCATACTGAATTAAGTGTATACTTGCTAGAATAGAATACAATGTCTGAAATGAAACGGGAAATGATACACTAGTGGAACATTCTCCACTAAGTCAAACCTATATCTAAACAAGAATATAAGGGGCAAGCGTCCTGGAAAGCATGAGGCGCTACCAAGTTCGGATGAATGATCCACGTCCAGATAGTTGCAGCGGCGAATCATAAGTTGTACCGTCCGCCAGTGCCTGCACCTAAAAGTATAGAGTTGTATGGAATTAGTACACACTTGTACTAAGTATGGTAATATGCAAGCACACACCAAGGACATGCATGATTAAAAAGAGCTCTCTTCTAGCGATATGAATTATGGAAAGTCAAGTCAGTGGAAAGGAAATTCTCTGAGAAAGGATTCAACAAGAACGGGAACAACCCTAGTTTCAACACACGACCTGCTTTCCAAAAACCTCTCCAAATTCACGTCCAAGTCCCGAAGATTTTACACAAAACTCGACTAGCGTATTAGGTTTTGATTAAAGTTTTCGGATTGCTTTCTCGTTTGTGTTTTGCATGAATGTTCTTCAAGTTTGAAGAACTTTTGTTTTCCGACATTTTTCTCGTGTTTGGTAGCCAGAAGGAAAATGTGAAATGAGAGAGAGATAGACGTAAAGGAGAGAGAGATAAACGTGAATAATGTGAGTGGCTTAGGATTAGGTGTAGTAATTTAGACTTAGTCAACTAGGACTCTTTCAAACTTTGAAAATATGATTTTACTAGTTTAGTAAAATCACCATAATTCCCTTACAAAATCAGATTATAAACCTCAAATTAATAAACTTAAATGTTGCTTCTGTCTTGGTTCGGTGACGTCCCCATCGCAAAAATGGTCCCTCCGGGTCAACCCAACCCAAACCGCCGCATTTATTAATCAAATTAATAGTAATCTGATTTTCCTTATTCTTAAATCAATATTTAAATATTAATTACTTAAATTAATCACCAATATAAATAATCAAGTTAAAGAATTGCTCCCACCTAGGTTCATACACCCTGGTGGAGCAAGATTTTTCTCAATGGGCAATTTCGGCTCTTTCTACAAAAAAATGCCCCTCCATCTTATTAATTAAATAATTAATCACATATTTAGGTTAAATAGCGATACTACCCGTAGCCTGGAAAAACACCATTTTACCCCTAGACCCTCCAAACATAAGATTTCCCCCTTTTAAGTCCGATAAAGACTCATCCGAGTAAATCTTCATATTCAGGAGCCGTACATGGTTGGACCCAACCTTTCTTAGCTCAACTAACTCCCCGAGTTAGTTGGCTTGGCTATCCCATGGGTTTAGAGGTCTGGTTCTATGCGTGTCAATCTGTGTGAACTCGATCTAATCTAGGCATCCTACATACATTAGGCATTACTTCGCATAGTAATTTTAGGGTTGTTATGTTATCCCCCCCCCCCCCTTAGGAAGATTATTCCCTGAAAGACCCTACTCTTTACTAGCAACATGTAAGACATCTATAGAACATATGAATACATAGGCAATTTAATTCTCCTGATTCACATATTAACATGATGGTGCACATCCTTGAATCTTACTAGCAGGTGCACATTAATAGCCTAAGGAACTCTATCCTAAACTTGTCTCATCAATGCATACAACATAAGTAAACACATAAGTCACCAAATCAGCGCCCAACATGATGACTCAACCACATTTACTTCATACTGGTGCAGAAAACCATACATAGTCAAACACATGAAAGACTAATTAAGGCTACGCACTCGATATATCATCAGAAGTGCCTTCCCCTGCACCCCCAGACTTGAGTGCGAAGAATTGTTGCCTCCTTGGAGTCTCTTCACTTGGACTATTAGGCTGAAGTATCTCCTTCCATTTTTCTTGACCTCTCCTATTCTGACAATACTTCATCATGATGCCGGCTTTCCACAACTGTAACATGCGTTAGAGCCCATCATACACTCTCCTCCATGCAGTTTTCCACACTTCCTACAAGCTGGCCTCTCCTGAGGTGTATCTACTTCACTTTTTCTCTTAACTCTTGGCTCTCATCTTTTTGAAAAACCAGAGTTGATGATAGATATGCTCTTCACACAAAGAAGTGAAAACATTATACGACACGATAAGATTAGAAGAAAGGACAATTTTCTAAGAATTATGCAGTCTCTAATTCAGGATAGTGGTGCACTTCACTACCATGACTTAGAAACCACTCAATGTGGTTGATGTGAACTTATTTCCCTCAAAATTAAACCTAACGCGCTAATACAAACTTTGTCATGACCAGAGTCTAGACCCCAAACGATACCGGCGTCGTTGACCTCTCAGAGGTCGTAGACAAGACTACATACATCATCGTTACTTCATCTAGGTTAATTTTAGCGGTAAATTTGTACTTTTTTTACTTAACATTCATATAAGATATTCTACATAAACTCATTAACTTTCACAATCAACCATCTAATATTAAGATCGTCAAATGAAAAAAATAGTTCCATACTGCATTAAGTGTACACTTGCAAGAATGGCACCAATTGAATGTCTAAAATTAAACGGGCAATGAAACACTAGTGAAAAATACTCCACTAAATCCAATCTATATCTAAGATAGAATATAATGGGCAAGCATCCTCGAAAGCATGAGGGCCTACCAAGTCCAGATGAATGCTCCACGTCCAGATATCTGCAGCGTCATATCGTAGGCTCAAGCGTCCGCATGTGCCTTCACCTAAATGTATAGAGTTGTATGGGATTAGTACACATTTGTACTAAGTATGTTAATTTGAAATAACACACCAAGGACATGCATGATTAAGAAGAGCTCTCTTCTAACGATATTAATTATGAAAAGTCAAGTTTGCGGACTTGCCAAATTTTGATTAGGAAAGTCAGTGGTATTAGGAAAGTCACTTGATTAGCCAAATTTGGATTAGGAAAGTCGTGCCATGAGAGTAACAATCATCATCATGCTTATCATTTTACAAAAAACACATAAGATATTTCACATATCATATCGCGTAGATCATATCATTCTTTCATATGCCATGAGACCTTGGAATCATGGACTTGACACTAGGACTTCCCAAAATGAGGGCTCAGCATATGGGACCTCAACTAGGGAGCCTTCTTTAAAAAACACATAGTCTGCTTTATTCATTATACGTACTTTAATTTCATTCTTCCATATACTAGTTCAGCCACCAGTCATAGCTAGGATGTAGTTTAAGACTCTCGTCGAGTTCGCTGTGCAATGACAAAGAATAACATAGTTTTATTACTTAACTCTAGCTCACCTCTTGATTATCCTATCCTATCACCTTTGATATCGTTCATTTTATTATGTGCGATCGTTGAGGCTGGCCTCTTTCTTTCAGGAACTTTTACCTTAACGGACATAGATCATGTGAGCATCATGAAATCCAGTGTGTAATCCCCACACCAATAAAAGGTCGAATCACAAACCAAAGTGAACCATAACATGCTAGCGTATATAGGGAATTGAACCCTGCCAGATCCCTATATTGGCAGTATAGGTTCAAAGACTATGAGATATAAGGAGACACATAGGTGGCATGCCGGACAGTCTCATCTAATGAGAGATACGTTAACCTCCGCCCTTCAAAAAGGAAGGCATCACCGCTCATAGCTAGCCTATCGGTGCTTAGTATAAAGTTCAATTACATTAAACTCATACATCATGGAAGTTGGCTTCTAGCATCAGAACATCATATCTCATTAGATGATTTCTCATGTTATCATTAGTATTAAGCATGTATTAGCTTCAATGCTGTAATTAGAGTGTTCATAGAGATTGGTCTATTTATTAGCTTTACACTCTTATAGGTAAGTACATTTCGGTAACATTTATTTAGGCGCATTTGAGATTGCTCTCATCTTTCACATTAGCCTTTTATCATATTGTCACCTCATTCATTAACTTTAACACAATTGATTTTCATAATTACTCACCCCTTCACGTGAAAGTTCATTTCATCATATGTCAATGCACTTGGGCATTTAGTGTGTTTCACACTCTTACTTTAGCCTTGTAGGGTTACATCATTTTATCTCATACATCTTAGGCTTACTTACTCTTAAATGTATGCTAGACTTATGAGTCCACACATATAAGTCATGAGACTTCATTCATAGTTTGTCTAAGTGATTCATGTTTACCAAAGATTATGTGGTACAAAACTTATGCATCTTGTAGATATGCCAAGATATTGATTTCAATCTTTAGACGGAGCATTCATCAAATGTTTACTTACGTATGAATTATGTGTAAATACAGAATTGGGCAAGGGAACCCAATTTCGAATCACTTGGACAAGATTTAATCTTATTTTAAACTTGATAATTGCATTTTCAGATTTGGGGGACCCTAGGTCGATCCTCATCAACTCCATAACACTTCCTTTCTTTATCTCCTCTCCTTTTTCGTTTAACTCAAGGAGGTTGCGGGTTCAATCCCCCACAAGCTCATTATTTTTTTTAATTTATCTCTTAGATTTTTAACCTATCCAACAGGTTTTGGGTTCAATCCCCACTCTCCACATTTATTTTCTCCTTTATTTTTTTCCTAACTCTCTCATACATTCAATAGGTTGTGGGTTCAATCCCCACTCAACACATCTATTTATTCCTTCGATTTTTCTCACGAAATTTTTATGAAATTTCATTTGTTGAGGTCATGGGTTCAATCCCCATTGACCTCACCTTTTTTTAAAAAAATTAAACGAAGTTCTTTGTTTTAAAAGTTGGCGGAGACTACAATTTCCAACAAGCTTGAAATTTAGTCTCCTCCAATCCATTTTTGCGTTAATCTCTTGTTTTTTTTTTTTATAGCTTCCATGTAATGATGCCTTGAGTTAAAAACTTATTGATTTCACTCATTTTACATACATATTTCATTGCATTTTATACCACTTTCATTGGCCGAACCCACCTTACGAAAAGCTGAAAATTTGTTCACTATTTTCAGCTCCTTCTTATCATCATTTGTTCGTTAGATCTTAGGACATTTCATGAATCATTTGGTTCATCTTTAAGTAGTTTCTTTTCATTGTTATATTCAGCCAAGAATTAACCATTAAATCCAGAAACATTACACCATTTTTGCACATCATGATTTACACAAACATCTATTTTCATATTATTTCTGTTGGCATAAATTAACATGCTTACAATTCCAAACACATAATCATGAACACATTATCACGAAAATCACACTTCATACTTAAACTACCATCAAACATACAAACAACATGATCTAAAATCAATTTCAGATTTAAATTAGAAGGATACTAGGGACAAGGAGTTCGATAAGAACAGGAACAACCGTAGTTTCAAAATTAGTTGAATTCGTGGAAAGGAAATTCTCTTGGAGAAAGCAGTCCAGGAGAGATATCCATACCTGACTTTAGTGTTGTTTAACACACAACCTGCTGTCAAAAACCCTCTTCAAATTCATGTCCAAGTCCCGAAACTTCAACACAAAACTCTACTAGCGTATTACGTTTTGCTTAACATTTTTGGATTGCTTTCTCATTTTGTTTTGCGTGAAAGTTCTTCAAGTGTGAAGAACATTTGTTTTATGATTTTTTTATCACGTTTGGCAGCCAGAAATAAAGTGTGAAATGAGAGAGATTTAGACGTGAAGGAGAGAGAGATAAACATGAAAGATGTGAGTGGCTTAGGATAAGGTGAAGTATTTTGGACTTAGTCAACAAGGATTCATTCAAACTTTGAAAATCTTATTAAATTAGTTTAGTGATATGAGCATAATGCCCTTACAAAATCAGATTATAAATCTCAATTTAATCTTAATGTTGCTTCTGTCGAGGTTCGAACCCGTGATGTCCCCGTTGCGAAAATGGGTCCCTCCGGGTCGACCCGACCCAAACTACCCCATTTATTAATCAATTAATAATAATAAGATGATTTTCCTTTTTCTTAAATCAGTATTTAAATATTAATTGTTTAAATTAATTCACCAATAAAAATAATCAAGTTAAATAAATGCTCCCACCTAGGATTGAACCCGGGTGAAGCAATATTTTTCTCAATGGGAAATTTCGTCCCTTTCTACCCAAAATGCCCCTCCACCTTATTAATTAAAAACTAATTACATATTTAGGGTAATTACAATACTACCCTTAGCCTGGAAAAAGGCCATTTTACCCCTAGACCCTCCAAATATAAGATTTCCCCTTTTAAATCCTTTAAAGACTCATCCGAGTAAATCTTCATATTTGGGAGCCCTGCATGGATGGACCCAACCTTTCCTAGCTCACCTAACTCCCCAAGTTAGTTGGATTGGCTGTCGCAAGGAGTGATAGGTCTTGTTCTATGCGCATCAATCTGTGTGAGCCCGGTCTATTTTAGGACTTCTACATACATTAGGCATTATTTAGCATAGTAAATTTTAGGGTTTTTACAGTCAACATCTGCCCGTAGACTCGCCACAGCCTCCTGAAGAGTATCTAAATCAATGGTCGGGGCTGGACGTACTAGAACTCGTTGTTCAAATGGATCTTGGTTTTATGGACTGCCTGAATCTTTCATTTCCTCTGTTGAGCCACCCTCTTCTTAATCTGTTCCTCAGCCTCGGCAATGGGTTTATGGAACAATGTGGCCATCTAGGCCTCTAACTTCTGGACCCTAGAAATCGGGACCAATGCTTCTGAAGGTGGAGTAGACCAGGAGGAACTAGGTGCCTTACTAGTGCCAGGGGCAGACTCGGTTTGGGTGGTATCGGTGGGATCTTAAGTTGCAGGTTCAGGACCTTGGGCTAACTCTACCGTATCCGCCATGTTCTCATTCAGCAGCTGCAAATCAACTCTAGGCCCTTGATGTGCTGCCGCCACATTAGCCTCATCCCCTGATGAGTCTTATATGCAAAGTCCTTGTCGGAGTATGAAGGACATCATAGAGCCAAATAGGCACTCCAGCATCCCTGCATAACTGGAAGATCAACAGGAGAATGGGTAAGTAGTAGAGGTCTTAAAAGCCCTCCATGTATCACTGACATCAATAACTTCGCAAAGTCGATCTCCCACCCGGCCACCAAAGCAACAACCAATACAGTGCTATCCCATGTAAAAATGTTATCTGCAACCATTGGAGATAGGCGGTGGTGGAGTAACAGCTAGAAGAACTTGGCTGTAAAAGTGAGGTTGCCCTTTTTGATAAGGCCTCTGGGGTCCAACACCCAGTCTGCTCCCTTACCGTCAATGTACAGCTGTTGTGCAATCCACCTATTGGTGGACTCTCTCTGATCTCTACTCCGCTGAAACTAGCCAATCTTGACTGAATCTCACCTATTATAAAACTTTAAAGTAAGGGGAACACTCGCGGCACCATTGGAATCACCGTACAAGAAGCGGTGGATGAAGGTAGAAGAACTGTCCACCCGGTATCCTCCAACTGAAACTTCTGTGAGTTTGTCCTATTTTACAGGTTTCGCTCGCCTTTCTAAATAACCTCCGAAATTCTCCACATATGAGGTGTAGAACTCTCAAAACAACCTGCTTTCTAAATGAATCCTGACTTCTAGCCATCCAGTCAAGCCTGTAGGGGGTAAACAAGCTATAAAACTCAGGGACTGTGTGAAGCCTCCCTGTATAAACTCTCTGCTCGACCGTCACCCACAGAATCATCACCATCTGGTCGTTCAGCATCTTTGCATCCCTGTAGATCTATTATTGACCCTCTATGCACCACCGGTTTGGTTCATCAGTATGATACGCTCAAACTTACTTCTCAACTGAGAAGTAAAGCGGTCGCGTCAAGTAAATAACCCAACTAGTGAGGTTGGGATCGTTCCCACGAGGAAAATAGTCTAGACTTAACTTCAACTTGTTTATTACTATTGTTCGGTTGATGACTTCCTTGGAAAGTAAATAACATAAAAAGGGGGGTTTGTATTTCCTAATAAGTAAAAATAACTAGCAAAATTGAAAGAGACACTTAATGGTTTGAAAGTTGGGTTTTAATCAGTTAATCAAAGTAACTAGGGTTTACGTGTTCCCCACAGGTTCATAACTTGATAGTCTAACTATAACAATTATTTCCTAGTATCTTGCATGCAAAGTGATAAGTTATGTATTTCTAAATCCTTGGTCCGGCATCTAGAAAATCTCACTCCGCACCTTGGTCCGGCTACGTGTGTTGCTTTCCTAACCCTTATCTTTACCTCATATTAAGCATCGCATTCGATATTTGACTAAGTTATTACCTCGTACCAATCAATACTAGCCTATTAGATAGTATACACTAAATCTATGTTAATAATTCTTTTCCTATTATCTACCTCCTTGGTCCGGCAAGTAGCATTAAGGCGAGTTCTAACGTTGATCATCCGTTAAAAAGACTTCTAAGCGAAAGAATTATTAATACATGCAAGACACTATTCTAGAATTGTTATTTTAGTTAGGGTTTATCTCATTATTTGCCTATGGTTCCCACAACCCTAGTTATGGAGTTTAGTTACTCATAGCCATAAACACAATATTCAAATATATTAAATAAGAATTCATGTACTTACTTCAATGAGAAAGAATAAAATCCAAAAGGTTGCTTGATTAATCACCAAAAATCACTTGCAAGAATTCTCAAAGTAATCAATAATCTCACGAAAAGTCTAATGATTATCGAGAATCTCACAATACAATGTTTACGAATACGGAATATCAACAATCTCAGAATCTAACTATCAGGTGTCTAACCTCAAAAACGAGGTTTTTCGAACTATTTATAAAAACACAAAACCTAATTAAACAAGAATTCTAATTGCTGGAAATCTGCCAAAACGCGTTGGGTCGACGGACCTCGCGACGGACCGTCGTGGACTCCGTCGTCCCATACTTGGTGCAATTCTTCTGCTGCTTTCTTCATTCCCCTCGACGGCAGGTACGACGGACCGTCATAAGCACAACGGTCCGTCGAGGGTCTTCGTTCCAAAATACTTCAACTCTCGAATTTGGGTACTGGGATCACTTCTCTGAACTTCACGACGGACCTGCAGGACGGACCGTCATAGCCACGACGGACCGTCACAAGCTTCGTAATCCCACACTTGGTCAGACTTCCCCATCTTCCTTCAGCAGCTGCACTACGTTGCCACCTACGGACCGTCACAAGCACGACGGACCGTCATAAGCTCCGTAGGTGGTCTCTTCTGCATTTTTTCGCTCAAAATCTCCGCATTCAGCTTTGGACAGATTTCCTGCAAAACAAAGAGAAACTTATATCAAAATTAGCACAAAAAGGCTTTCGGACACACTAAACTTAAGGAAAAAGTATTAATTATACCGTGAAACCACGGTATATCAACACCCTCAACTTAAATTCGTTGTTTGTCCTCAAGCGACGCACTATGACTCACTACACAATCTTTGTACAATAGTATTCATGTTTTATCCTTTGCAATCATTTGGCTATCAATCCCGATTAATCTCATCAAATCTATGCATGCTATCACTATTAGGCTTGAATTTTTGTGGGATCAGAACATGACACAGACTCACCATGCATTAACACCTATCCTCTTCAATTTCTCACCGAGGTGCTAACAATTCTGGTATTGCAACTAATGTCCTCACTTTAGAACAAAATCCTCATTTTTCACACAATGATTTCAGTTTGAGTATAAGGATTACTTTTCAACACTCGCTCTCAGAACAAAGTCACACTCATTCATACCTATTGCCATAAGCTTGCCCTTATTTTCACTGCCTTAAGTTCGCTATACAACCCTTAGGATCACGATAGGACTTTTTTAGCTTGTAACATAGGCTCAGGGTCAGGTAGGGTATATTTTTAGGTATACTTTAGTGACTTTTTGCCCTCCTTGACATATCGGCTAAACCTTCCCTTTTCTATCATTTTATCTCGCCCAGTTTCTCATATTCTTTCCCTTTGCTCAATTTTCTCTTCTTTCTTCATTTGTGTAAGTGACTCTCTTCTTTTCTTGTTTGTAATTCTTGTATATTTTTCTTTTTCTTTACTTTTCTTTCAACTAATTTTGAGTCACTTTACTTTTGTTCTTTCTCTCTCTTTTGTTCTTTCAACCCCACTTTCCAGAGCATTCCTCGTAATAGCCACCCTCAACTCATGGCTTTGCCATGAGTCAAGGTACACAATACCCAAAGTTGGGTCAGGGCCAAAACGAAGGTTGTTTACTGCATTAGCCACCCTCAACTTATGCTTTTGGCATAAGCTGAGGTGCACATGTCCAAGGAGGGACCAGGGCCAACACGTTGTTCCCAGAAAAGATCAGTTGGGGTGAAAAAGAAAGGTCTAATTAAGCTCAGATTATTTGGATCAAAGAAGGATAACTTTCATTTGGTTTCTTTTATTTAGGCTAGAAATGGGCTTTCTTGAATAAGGGCCTATGATCCTTTCCTAATTGTCTGTTACAGCTTACTTTTAGCAGGACTAACCAGGCAAGTTCAAGCTCAGTACCAATCGTGGACTATTCAAATTTCCTCACACTCACTTGACATGTCATCACTATACCAGATTATTAGACACCTAGTTTGACTTGAAGATTTAGGGTAATGCAATGGTGTAACTCTATTTCATGTTTAGAGCCACACAATTATCAGTTACTACGCCTAGTCATGCAACATTTTCCAGTTTTATCGGGATATCATTTTAGCCATCATGCTTCAGAGTTAAACTATGTACAAAAGATATAACATGCCGGTTCAACAGAAAAAGTAATCAGTCTTTTGGGGAAAAAGAACACAGGCAAGAAAACCCCAAAAGAGGATAGTGAGTTGGGCTACTCAGACTTCACCCTAACACTCACTTTCCATTTACCCCACCCCCAACAAAAAAGCATGCAATTGTCCCCAATGCATAAAAAAAAATCTAAGGATTAGAGGGGTAGGTGAAGCAAACCTGTGGCGCATAGCGCCGTCGATCAGCAAGTTGGTGGGTCCGGTTTCCCAGAACCCACATCCTCTGCAATCTGGACACGCTCAGTGGTGTCCTCAGCAATATGGACACCCTCAGTGATGTCCTCAGCAACAACCGCACCATCAGTAGTGCCTCCTGCTGTCTCTACAGTGCGAGAGCTAGACGCCCCAGCCGCTATCTGCGATGCTCTGATTTGGTGTGCCTCCGCGTCAGCAAGTGAGGCTCTCCTCGCGGCCTCCATCTCTCGGCGCTCCTTCTTCCTTGCTCGCGCCTCATCTTCTGATCGACCCCTACGCCTCTTGGCACTCTCTCGAGGGGAAGGTGGGGGAATTTCTGAACGTAGCAAACAGGGCCGCCAATACAGTGTCCTCAACAGGCTCGACAGGCTCCGGCACTCTCGCCTCTAGGATCGTGTCGATGTCTGCACGAAGACTGTCGACTGCAGCCTGAAGAGTCGACACATCTACCGGAGGGGCTGGGCGGGCTAACACTCTCAACTCAAATGCATCTAGGCGCTGATGAACCTCAGCAATCTTCCGCTGCATCTTCCTCTCCATACGCGCTTCAGACTCTGTAATAGACTTCTGCATCCACGGCTGGATATGATAAAGAAGGGTGGCCATTTGTGCCTCCAGTTTTTGGACCCTAGCAAGCAGGGCCGGTAACGGTAGAGGGGCTGTGCGAGAGGAGCTCGGGGCTGGGCTACTACCCGGGATAGACTCGACCGGGGTAGTGTCTGTGGACGCCTGTGTCGCTGTGCGGGCCTGGGCTACCGTATCCGCAAGATCATCCGCTAGTGGTGGAAGCTCTGGACGGGGCACTCTACGTGGAGCTAACTCATTGGCCTCGTCTCTGATGAGGCCGACGTCCACGGTACCCTGCGGGGTCCTCAACTGATCTATGTGCCATATGGGCACACCTGCAGACCTGCAAAGAGCAAAGATCATGCACGGAAAGGGGTAGGTGGTAGTGACCTTGAATGCCCTCTCGTGCATGACCGCCTGGAGAAGCCATGCGTGGTCCACCTCGAAGCCGGCTATCATCGCCGCCATCAACACTGCTCGATCCCAGGTAACTATGTTATCAGCAGCTGTGGGGGAAAGGCAGTGACGAACGAGAAGCCACAAGAACTTTGCGACGAACGTGAGGTTGGCCTTTTTGATGGCCCCCTTCGGCTCGGTGACCCAATCGGCACCCTCTCCAACTACTGATAGGTGCAGGGCCATCCACCTCTTGGTGGTCTCCCTCAGTGCTGGCTCTCGCAGGAACTGTCCATCCTTCACTATCTGCCAGCGGTAGTCAAACTCGGCAGTGATGGGGGTCCGAGTAGCATCTGCACTCTCGCTGAATAGGAACCGGCGGATGGCTGGCAGGGAGATGTCAACCTGCACGCCCCGGACTCGAACCCATTCCAATGGGGCCTGTTTAGCGGGAGCAGCCCGCCTGTCGATCTGTGATCGGAGAGTCGCTACGTAGGAGGCGTAGAACTCTTGGACCATCTCGTCGCTGTATCGTCCCAACGGACGTGCTGTCTACTCTAAGCGATGCCTGGTGAAGAGGTTATGGATCTCCGGCATCGTGGGAAGACTCCCTGTAAGTACCCGCCGCTCCAGGGTGAGTGTTCGAGTCATTACTCCTTTATCGGTCAAGAACTT
>NC_028647.1:34060118-34061318 GCF_001406875.1 Solanum pennellii | reverse complement strand
GGTCTCTGACCAATACGACGGTCGTGCAGGACGGACCGTCGTGTGTACGACGATCCGTCGTGGGTGTCCGTCGTTGGAGACTTAGAGAAAAAATTGGAGACCCTTAGCAGAGGGGTCTCTGACCAATACGAAGGTCGTGCAGGACGGACCGTCGTGTGTACGACGATCCGTCGTGGGTGTCCGTAGTGTGACACTTGGAAAAAAATGAGAGACCCTTAGAAATAGGGTCTCTGACAACCGGAACGGTTGTGCAGGACGGACCGTCGTGGATACGATGGTCAGTCACATGCGTCATGTAGGACAGGGGTGCTAGGGCTTGTGCAACGGACCCTACGACGGTCCGTCGTGGCTACGACGGTCCGTCGTCGGGGTCTCGTTATGAACGACAGTGACAGAACTAAAGGTACCCTAAGCAACCCCGATAAACCCACATCAATCTTGTAGTGTTGTGGACCTATATGTGTCTATCCCAACTACCTAGGAAACTACCAATGCAAAATCACCTATGCCTAGGGTTATCAACATGGCAAATTCGAACATTTTGAGCCTAGGTTTAGTCATAATCATATCAAGGAAACAATATACGACTAAGAACTAAGCTAATACTAACTACTAAACCAGAATGCAAGATAAATGAGTATAAATTTAGAGACACATACCTTGGAAATGGAGAAGAAACAAATGGAGAATGATTCAGTTGGCATGGTAGATACCCACAGCAGCAGCACCGACTAGCAGATGATAATTATAAGGTTTAGGAGGATTGTGGTGGCAATGATCAGTGGGGGGAATGTGGAAGTTGAAAGGAGAGGGGAGATGAGAGGAATAAGGAAGTAATGGGGTGAAATATGGAGGGGTGGGGAGTATAAACGGTCAGATTTTGAAAAGGGTCCAGCCGGGTCGGGTCGGGTTTATTTCATTAATCACGCGATGGTTCCCCGATGACGGTCCGTCGCATTTGCGACGATCCGTCGTGTGTGCCCTAATTTCAAAATAGCAGAAAACGTACCTGGACGACGGATGCATACGACGGTATGTCGCATGTGCAACGGTCCGTCGTTATATCCGTCAGTGACTGCTGAGTAGTTTTCTGCAGAATTTCCAGGTGATGTGCCTGCGAATTTAAAAACCCATTAGTAGAAAAATGCTATCCTTACTAAAAAAAACGACAAGAATTGGGTTGCCTCCCAACAAGCGCCT
>NC_028647.1:34016248-34034379 GCF_001406875.1 Solanum pennellii | reverse complement strand
CCTTGGTCCGGCTACGTGTGTTGCTTTCCTAACCCTTATCTTTACCTCATATTAAGAATTGCATTCGATATTTGACTCTGTTATTACCTCGTACCAATCAATACTAGCCTGTTAGATAGTGTACACTAAATCTATGTTAATAATTCTTTTCCTATTATCTACCTCCTTGGTCCGGCAAGTAGCATTAAGGAGAGTTCTAACGTTTATCATCCGTTAAAAAGACTTCTAAGTGAAAGAATTATTAATACATGCAAGACACTATTCTACATTGTTATTTTAGCTAGGGTTTATCTCATTATTTGCCTATGGTTCCCACAACCCTAGTTATGGAGTTTAGTTACTCATAGCCATAAACACAATATTCAAATATATTAAATAAGAATTCATGTACTTACTTCAATGAGAAAGAATAAAGTCCAAAAGATTGCTTGATTAATCACCAAAAATCACTTGCAAGAATTCTCAAAGTAATCAATAATCTCACGAAAAGTCTAATGATTATCGAGAATCTCACAATACAATGTTTACGAATACGGAGTTTCAACAATCTAAGAGTCTAACTATCAGGTGTCTAACCTCAAAAACGAGGTTTTTCGAACTATTTATAAAAACACAAAAACCTAATTAAACAAGAATTCTAATTGCTGGAAATCTGCCAAAACGCGGCTGGGTCGACGGACCTCGCGACGGACCGTCGCGGTCACAACGGACCGTCGTGGACTCCGTCGTCCCATACTTGGTGCAATTCTTCTGCTGCTTTCTTCATTCCCCTCGACGGCAGGTATGACGGACCGTCATAGGCACAACGGTCCGTCGAGGGTCTTCGTTCCAAAACACTTCAACTCTTGGAATCTGGGTACTGGGATCACTTCTCTGATCTTCACGACGAACCTGCAGGACGGACCGTCATAGCCATGACGGACCGTCACAAGCTTCGTAATCCCACACTTGGTCAGACTTCCCCATCTTCCTTCAGCAGCTGCACTACGTTGCCACCTAAAGACCGTCACAAGCACGACGGACCGTCATAAGCTCCGTAGGTGGTCTCTTCTGTATTTTTTCGCTCAAAATCTCCGCATTCAGCCTTGGACAGATTTCCTGCAAAACAAAGAGAAACTTATATCAAAATTAGCACAAAAAGGCTTTCGGACACACTAAACTTAAGGAAAAAGTATTAATTATACCGTGAAACCACGGTATATCACAGTAACAGGTGAAGATACATATTCTTGGGGTGCCGGAGCATACTCTAAACTATGGGTCTCATCAGACGAGGCTTGTCGGATAGGCACCTCTCGGCGAGTAGCTTCAAGTGATCTGGAAACCGGAGGAAGTGGCCTCATTCAACCCTGTAGAGTGGGCCGTTTCTTAACCTAAATCCTCTTCAGAGTCAGACGCTCCATCAAAATCCAAGGCAGACCAAGATGGTGTGTCAGTCAGTGTGTGCTCCTCATCATACTGGGAGATAGTGACTATGCCGGATGCGACAGTTGGGGGTACCCCAAGTGGCTATAGCAGCTGGTGAAGGGGTCAGGGTTCCTGGGGCACGTATTCCAGACCCTCTCGTATTTGAAACTGCCAATCATCCGATGGGATGGTGCCACATACTTCGACCTACCCCTATTATAGACGACATCTTGTTTGGGGGCCATATAACCTGGAAAACAGTTTGTTAGTCTCATTGCAATCATCCTACAGAAGCAAAACAATCAAAACCGAACCTTGAAACACAAAGCACAGTTCATTACAGAATTACAGTTCTGGTTGACGAGCAATATCAAAGGGTCGTTGATATGACGAAGGTCCATCGATAGTGTCCGTCGCTGGACACTTAGAAAAAATTTTGTATTATTCATTCCACAGAAATCTTAGTTGGAAATGACGAACGTGCAAAAAGTCCCATCGACCAATTGACGAACCATAGTCCACTTGTATCTTCTTACACTTAGAGTAAGTTTTAATCTCTCACAAATGAGGGTTGTAGTTTGAAACAACATACGTGCAGAATCACCCGTCGATGAATCGACGTACCGTAGTCCACTTCCGTCATCTAAAAGTTCAGAATTTTTAAGGTTGACCAATCGACAAACCTCATCGACGGTCCATCATTCAACCAACGGTCCAAAGACAGGATCTCGTGTTGTTGGTCAATGACAGATTTCAGGCCTTGTTTTTAAAATCACAATTTGACAACTTTAAGACCTTCATTTGTTCAGCCAACACATAACAACAAGTACAAGACTAATTCTTCATCCTTAGGATTTGGATTGATCAAGTTTTAATCTTGAATTCTATGGTGCTATTAAACCCTATGTCGGAACGTCAACAATCATTTTGTTTTTACACAGATTACACCCCCATGTAAATCACTTTCTACCATTCCAAGGGACATAGTACCCATAATTTACCAAGGTAACATTCAATTCTGTCCCTAAGTAAATACCCACATACGAATTTTATGTTTTCAACAGCAAATGAACGAGAATTCCCTAAGTAAAGGGAATTGAAATACCTTAAATCATCGGTGGAGTGAATGAGTTGGTGATGTTCTCAACAACAACCCTACGTGCCTGCCTTCGAACACCGACCGGGGAGAACAAGGGATACGGACTATAATCTGAGGAAGAGAGAGGGTTTTGGGATTTTAGGGGACGTTTGGAGTTTTAGGGATTCTGAAGAAACTAGAAGAGAGAGATATGAGTTAATGGAAAAGGAAGGAAATAAGGGGAGGGAAACAGGTGGGAGAGAATTTGAAAAGATCTTTGGAGGGTAACTAAATAGTTTTCTTTTAATATAGTCGGTCGGGTTGTATCAGTTCATTGGTTCTTTGAATTGAAAATACCCCATCGACGGTCCGTAAGTCAGTCGACGGACCGTCGACGGAACTACGGCCTGTCAATTGGTCTGTAGATCTCTGCTATAGACCATTTTTGCAGAATTCTTGGGTTTGGTCCCTGCACATTGAACACCCATTAATCTTTTTCTTGGACACTTTTGAGAAACATACCCTAAACTACTTTCTAGCCAACACCCTAAAAATATAACGCATGAAAATGAGAAGAAGAAAAACGAAACAAGTGAATGGAACTATTCCTACAAAGAAAAGAAAAACCTATTGTGGGTTAGAACATACACCTTGGTTTTCCTCCCAAGAAGAGCTGGATTTAACATCACAGCACGACGCAATATCCTTGATTGCTCTGACTTCATCAAGGAGATATGCCTCAACCACTTTATGGACACTCTCTGCATGCCCTAGGTAGATCTTGATTCTTTGTCCATTGACCGTGAACTTTGCACCCTACTTGTTCTACAACTCAACCGCTCCATGTGGGAACACTTTAGTTAAAAGTAATGGCCCAGTTTCCACTTGGACTTGAGTTTGCCTGGAAACAAGCATAGCCTAGAGTTGAATAGAAGCACCAAGTCCCAAACCGTAAATTCTCGCTTTTCAATCTTTTGGTCATGGTACTTCTTCATCTTCTCTTTGTAGATAGATGAACTTTCATATGCTTTTAGACAAAAATCATCAAGCTCATTCAACCCGGTAAGTCTCTGCTCCACTGCTTCATTCCAATCCATCTTCAGTTTTTTCATCGCCCACATGACCATGCGTTCTAACTCCGCTGGCAAGTGACAAGTCTTTGGATATACTAGTTGATATGGAGACATACCTATGGGGGTCTTATATGCAGTCTGGTAGGCCCAAAGAGCATCATCAAGCCTCTTTGACCAATCTGTTTTATTAGCATTTACCATTTTCGACAGGATTTTCTTGATCTCTTGATTGGACACCTCCACTTGCCCACTAGTCTGTGGATGGTACGGAGTGGCCACATTGTGGCGAACCTCATATTTCTCCAATAGCCCGTTAAACAACTTATTGCAAAAGTGAGATCCCCCATTTCTAATAATGACCCTAGGTGTTCCAAATATGGAGAAGATATTCTTTTTAAAGAACGTGGTGACACTCTTTCCTTCATTGTTTGAAAGAGCAATGGCTCCCACCTATTTTGACATATAGTCCACCGCCACCAGTATATATTTCATCCCATGAGAACTCATAAACGAACCCATAAAATCAATGCCCCATACATCAAACAACTTAATCACTAGAATGTGATTGAGATGGAGCTCTTGCCTTTTCAAAATTCGTCCATCTATTTGTCAACTATCACATGACTTGGCGAACTCATAAGCATCTTGGTGAATGGTTGGCCAATAGTACCCACACTGCAAAACTTGTGGACAGAACGGATACCACTATTATGCCCACCCACAGGTGAGGAGTGGAATGCCTCCAAAACACTTAGCATCTCCACTTCTGGCACGCAATGGAGAATCAGACCATTAGCACAACTATTTTATAAGTAAGGCTCATCCTAAAAGAACTTTTTCACATCATTCATGAACTTCTTCCTCTGATGGAAGGACAAGTCCGATGGGACTATATTACTAGCCATATAATTTGTAAAATCGGCGAACATGGAATCAAATCATGAGAAGCGGCTAATACATTCTCATTAGGGAAGGTAACATCAATTTCAGCCTTTTCACACAACTCGTCATAGCTTCATCCTCCAATCTAGGCAAGTGATCAGTAACTTGATTTTCAGTCCCTTTTCTATCTTTCACCTCAAAATCAAACTCTTGAAATAGTAGAACCCATCTAATCAATCTTGGTTTCGCATTCTTCTTTGCCATCAAATACCTCAAAGCGGAGTGGTCAATATGCACTATGACTCTCGTGCCAATCAAATAAGAGAAAAATTTTTTGAAAGAAAATAACACCGCAAGGAGCTCTTGTTCTGTCACAGTGTAGTTCTTTTGTGCTTCATTTAGGACCTTGCTTGCATAATAAATAGGGTGAAGGATTTTATCCGTTCTTTGTCCCAATACTACACCAACAACAACCCCACTAGCATCACACATCGCCTCAAATGGCATACTCCAATCTCGGGAAATAATTATGGATGCAAACACAAACTTCTACTTTAACTCTTCAAATACCTTTACACAAGATCCATAAAAATAGAATTTACATTCCTTCTCAAGTAATTTGCATAGAGGATGTGTAATTTTTGAGAAATCATTATTAAACCTCCGGTAGAAGCCCACATGTCCTAGAAAACTTCTCACACCTTTTACAGATATTAGTGTAGGAAATCTCTCTATAACTTCAACTTTCGCTTGATCAATCTCTATCCCCTTCATCGAGAAGCGATGTCCCAATACTATTCCTTCTTTCACCATAAAGTGATATTTTTCCCAATCTAGCACAAGATTGAAATCTTCACATCTTTTGAGAACCTCAGCCAAGTGACCCAAACACTAATCAAAGGAGTCGCCAACAACTTAAAAGTCATCCATAAACACCTCAATAGTGTCCTCCTCCTTATCAGAAAATATCGACATCATACATCTTTAGAAAGTGACTGGTGCATTACACAACCCAAAAGGCATCCTCTCTAATGTGAACTCCCATAAGGGCAAGTAAAGGTGGTCTTGTATTGATCCTCCGTGGCAATAGAGATTTGATTGTAACCCGAATAGCCATTAAGAAAACAATATCATCCTTTTTTAGTGAGTGGATCTAACATCAGTTCATGAAGGGCATCGAGAAATGTTCCTTCTCAGTCCATGCATTCTATTTCCGGTCATCCTTAAACACCCTCCATCCTTTCACCAGCCTCATTGGAACAATCTCGTTCCTCTTATGGGAACTACTGTCATTCCCCTCTTTTTGGGCACACAATGAACACGGCACACCCAACTATTATCTGCAATAATGTATATGACTCCAGCATCTAACCACTTAAGGATCTCTTTTTTTATAACCTCTTGTAAAGGTGGATTCTACCGTCTATGGTTTTTAATACTTGTCTTGTGATCGGGCATCAGTTGGATTTTGTTTGAACAAGTACCAAGAGGGATCCCGATAATGTCTGCAATTGTCCAACCAATTGCTCATTTGAACCTCTTCAACACGTCTACAAAATACTCTACTTGTGGCACATTCAAATCCAATGTAATGATTACTTGAAAAGTGTCATCTCTTCCAAAGAATACATACCTCGGATGAGGTGGTAGAGTCTTTAACTCTAGTTTTGGAGCCGTCTCAATAGATGGTCTCGCTGGTGGAGACCACAATGCTTCATATCTAACTCCAATTCCTTTGGTTTTCACCGATATTCACCTCATTCAAGTGCCGCAACCAGACACACATACTCTTTAATACAATCCCTCTCAAAATTCATGATCACTACCGCTAGAGCCTCAACACCAAGGCTGTCTTCGATTTGTACCTCAAACGTACTCTCAACACTGTAGGATATAGCAAATACAATTTGGAGCTCACCACTCTATTTCATGGACCTACAAATGTTGAAAGTTGTTTCTTCATTGTTCAACCTAAACTTCATATGTTCTTTTTCCATATTAACCAAGGTGTGACCAGCTGCAAGGAACAGCCTTCCAAGAATAATAGGCACCTCAAAATCTACCTTATAGTTAAGAATTACAAAATTGGCCAGAAATATAAATGACTCCACCTTTACGAGCACATCATAGAGCATCCCAATGGGCCTCTTCACTTTACAATCGGCCATCAATAACCGCAGTGTAGTGGGCTTTGGGTCACCCAAAATCAATTTCTTATAAATTGAGAGAGACATGAGATTTATTCTTGAACCGAGATCACATAGTACTTTAGCAAAGTATAATAAGCCGATGGTACATGATACAGTGAAAAGGACCGGATATTCCTTCTTCTACACAAGAGACCTTGTAGCAATAGCACTGAAATGCTGCATTCAGTCATCATCCTTAAAACTTACCGATTTCTTCTTTCTAACCATATCCCTCATGAACTTGGCATAACCGAGCTTTTGCTCTAAAGCTTCTATGAAAGGGATATTGATGCAAAGCTATTTCAACATAGTGATAAAATGCCGGTATTTACCATCCTCAGACTTCATCACCAATATTTGAGGGAATTGTTGTGGTGGTCTAGGATTGGACATCATTTTTTGGGGTACCTCTGCTTCTTTCACCATTTTGTCCACAAATACCACTAGTTTTCACTACCTTTTAATCATTCTCATCTCATCTTCTACCAGAGACAACATAGGTGGAAAAATGGTTTGATTACCTCCTCTAGTAGTTACTACTATGCAACGTCCATTTTTAGGATTTTGAATGGTATTGCTAGAAAGAGTTCCCAGTTGTCGTGGGTTCACAGTAGTGGACAATTGGGCCATTTGTAACTCAAAGATGCTTAATTGAGACCGCATGTGCATCAACCTTTTGCCCTATATTAGCCAAATGACTTCTCAACTACTTGGCTTGATCATCACAAGCATCAAACCTTCTCATCATTTTCTGCAACATAGCTTTAACTCATGCCATACTACTTCCACCATCCCTAGTAGCAATTTCCCGATTTTAAAGTGGAACATAGGGCCCATTTCAATAATTTTTGTTACAATAGTTATCCCGGTTAAAGTGTTTGTCGCGATTGTAGTTTGCATCTCAAACATAATGGCCCTCTATGTTGTAATTCCCATAGTTCCGACCTTAATTTCCTTGACCTCGACGCCAATTCTCTTGATTGAAGCTTTGGGTGTTAGGTCGAGAAACCCCCGTCTGATCATTCACTACATAAGTGTCCACTTCATAATAGTATTCATCCGCTAGAGGTGGTGGTTTAGTCAAGTAATTCACCGCATATACTTTCTCTGCACCTCCGGTGACATTGTTCAATACCAGCACAAGCGCTATTCTCATTTGAGCCATTTCATCACGAATTTCATCGGTTGGCGGATTAAGTGTAGCCTGCACTATAAAGGTATTTCTCCCAGTATCCGACTTTCTAGTACACCAAGCTTTATTGTTGCGAGAGATTTTCTCCAACATCTCTGCGATTTCTGCATTTGTGCACTCCCCATAAGAACCACACACAATAGATTAAACACTCCCTTATTATTATTATCTTATCCCCGATATAAGTACTTTTTTAACGACTCATCATCAATGTGTTGGTTTTGGAAAACACTCATGTAAGAAGTAAATCTGTCCCAACTGATACTCACCGACTCCCCTGGTACTGCCACTAAATTGTTCACTCTATCTTTGTGGTTGAGCTTTTTGAAACCGAGTAGTATCGTTCAAAGAAAATATACCTCAATTGATCCCACGTATATATAGAATTATAGGGAAACTCAGTAAACCATATTGCGGCCTCTCCCGTCAAGGATATAGGGAACGCTCTCAACCCAATGACATTTATATCCAAGTCTGGCCTCTCTACACAAATATTGCTTACGGCCCACAGTTTCGCGATGTTAGCATGTGGATCCTTAGATGGCAGCCCTAAAAACAAACCCCATGCT
Source organism: Solanum pennellii (assembly GCF_001406875.1). Lineage (NCBI taxonomy): Eukaryota > Viridiplantae > Streptophyta > Magnoliopsida > Solanales > Solanaceae > Solanum > Solanum pennellii. Next base: position 34,025,989 of record NC_028647.1, on the reverse strand, counting down.
GTGAGAAATTTGAATCAAGCTACTAGTTACCACGAATGTGTTACCCTGCGATAGAGGAGGTAGGACAAGAGGACCATTAGAATCAGTGATGTTAATGTTGCCCCTACAGAACTCATGAGGGCATGGGATGGAAGGGTGCTTCCTCAATTCATCATGAGCTGCATTTTCCTCAACCACTTGATTGTGAGCATCAACCAGTGGTGGGAGTTGGCGATTGATCCCATCACCTAGATTAGTTTGATTTTGCAGATTATTCATTCTTCGAAGTGTATGGTTCAGTTCATGATTAAATTGAAGTATTGGTTCTTCTCAGCTCTGTGTACTTGGCATACACTAGAGCTAGACCTGAAAGAATCAAAAACAAAAGAAAAAAAAAGTAAAATTAGGAAATTGTTGACTGAAATTCAATAATGTTATTAAAGTTAATCTAAAAGAAACTTTCCCCTCTAGCAGTGCCAAATTTTGATATGCTCAAATTATACCTTCCTAACGAAGTATAAGCAGTCGTAGCAAGTAAAGAACCCAATTATAAGGTTGGGGTCGATCCCACGAGGAAAATGGTTTAGACTTAACTTCAATGTACGATTACATCTATTTAGTCGAGTTCTTTCCGAAAATAGGAAATTAAATGGAGGATTTTTTAAAACAAGAGTTTTTTAATATTTCTATGTGAAACAAGTAATAGTATTAATTCTTTGGTGTTTATCATGTTGTGAGAGAAACTAGGGCAAGTGTTCCCTATAGGTTCATAACGTCGTATCCCTATCTATAACAATTTTTCCCTAGTGTTTTGCATGCAAAGTGATAAGTTAGGTATATCTAAATCCTTGGTCCGACATTTAGAGAATTTTACCCCATACCATGGTCTAGCTACGTATGTCTTAAGTTACTAACCTTATATTTACTTTATATTACGCATTGTATTCTATGTATGACTTAGTTATTACTTCGCACCAATCGACACTAGCCTATTAGATAGTGTCCTTCTAAATCTGTGTTAATAATTCTTTTTCTATTAACTACCTCCTATGTCCGGCAAGTAGTAATAAGGTGAGTTCTAACATGTGCACTCGCTACGAGAATTCTAAGCGGAAGAATTATCAAGGAATGCAATAACCTATTTAAGAATTGTTATTAAGCTAGGTTTACTTTGTTAATCACCTATGGTTCACTACCCTATTTGTCGATTTAGTTACCCATACATTGAAGAACACAATTCATGGTTGATAAATGATAAATCATAAACTTACTTTGACAAATTTGAAGAAAATCCATAAAATCAACTTGAAACCAAAAAAATCACTTGAAAATAAAATCCGGAAATCTGAATTAATTTAAAAATTGCAAAAACAAATCTCCAAGAACAAAACTAAGAAAGTAGTAGTAGAATCCCACCCAAAAAATGAGGTTTTACACTCTATTTATAATATCTAAAATTAATAGGAATTATAATAAGGAAATTTCTCCAAAAAACTTTGCTTCAATCGAAGACCCCCACAGATGGTCCGTCGATGAAATAATGGACAGTCCATTGCCTCCGTAAGTCCAAACTTAGCATCTTTTATTAACCTTCAACTAGCATCTTCTCTAATCCAATCGACGGACCAACAACAGGTCTGTTCATTCCTTCCGTCATTCCATACTTAGATTTTCTCCAAGTTCGGGTACTGGGATATTCTATTATCTGAACAATGATTCAACAGGACGGTCCGTCGATCAATCGATAGATCGTCGATCCTTCGGTAGCCCGAAACTTGGTTAGAATTCCCCGAGTTACTTCCACATGCCTTAACCTTCAATCGACAGTCACCATCTACGGTCTGTCAATGGAAAGACGAACTGTCGATGGCCTTCGTGGGTCACCTCTACACTAAATCTCCACAGCCTTCTCCGTTTTGGTTTTGGACACCTTCCTTTGAAAACAAAGATAAAAACATATTAAAACTACTACAGAAAGTCTCTTTAAACACAACAATCTTAAGGAAAAAGCATTGAAAATACTGTGAAACTACGATACATCACTAAATACCGCCACCATAAGTAGACCATACAACGCAAGAGCAATTCACTAAGAACTAGAACAATTTAGGTAAACATACCATTCATCCAATCCATGATCACCCTCTCTTGATTATCCAACAATTCATCACAATTAGTCATGGATATCAATAGATAACAATAGGAACAAACAAAACTATTCTATTTAAGTTCATTTCAATAATCATGAAACCATACTCAAAAAATTCACTTCATAAGCCAATTTAAGAAATTTTGACAAAAAATGGGTTCTTCAAGGAATTCCATTAAAATCATATTAAGAACCTTGATTCAACATTATACATCAATAGCATTACTTATAATACATATTAACAACCAACCCATGCATCGAATAGAAATCGGGAAAATTGATCATTGATACAACTCAGAAGCCATTGAATTGGACTCCTTGAATGAGATGTTATTCAATAATGAAGGATCACCATACGTTAGTATTGAGAACACCACGAAAATTTATGAATAGATCACTTAAACCCCCTTCTCGTAGGTTGAATTTGATCTTGACCTTCAATGATGTTCTCGAGATATTTTATTTGGGGGAGAACGATTTGATTTTGATGTTTTAGTCTAAGTAAGGGTTTAGTTGTTTTAATATACTTAAAATTCCCTAAATAACCTAAAATAACCGTCTCCTCATTTATTTTGACAAGGGGGAAATCTACCAAACCATCCTTGGCTTGGCGGAGATTTTTGACACAACTGTATGTGGGCCATTGACAACTACCATTGACAGACAGTCAATGGGTTGACGGCCCATCTTGTCCTCCATAGTTTGATTCAAAGACTCCTCCATTTGAGGGCTAAGCTCCCACGACTAAGTTTGGAGCCACATTCCCTTTTGACGTGGCGTCAACTGGTTTAAAGGGCGTCGTTTAGGTGTCAATCAAGGCTGTCCAGGCACCTTTTTGAGGGAGTTTAGGGTGGTCCTTAAGGAGTTTTACCCAGACTTTTTGACCCTAAACAAATCAATCTAGATTCTAGGGTGAACACCCCCCCCCCTAATTTTAAGGTCCAAACGAAAGACTGAAAGATGAACAATACACTAGAACATACTAGCACACAAAAGACTAGTTTCTGAACGTCTTGATCATTTCTTGACGTTTGACTTCAAAACCACTCATACCTACCCTTGGATAATATGTCTCATTAATTTAGAAATTTATTAACTCAAGAAACTCATGTGAAGCTCTAGTTTATCCTACTTCATTTTGAGGGCATTTCAATTCATGATGACACTGACTCTAAATATTTATTGCTCTATGAACTAGAAATCTTGATAAGGATCCTTTTTTACTTTTACCATTAATGTCATTTTTATTCTTATATAGTTCATTAAGGATTTCTTTTTGTCTCAAATAAAATTATGGTATCAATAAAAAGGGATTCAGCTCGATCATGTGGCTAACAGGAAAAATATAAGCAAAAAGGCTCAAAAGGGTTAACTAGTGATATAATATCTCAAAAGACTAAAATTTACAAGACAAATCAACGAAAGACTATTATAATTTTCTAAACAAAGCAACACTTTTTATTTCAGTTATTTAATATGCTGGGCAGGTTCTACAGTGTGATGCAAAACATGGAACAAACAAATTCTTACAGAACATTGCACAATTATCAATCATGATGGATCAATTGCAATTCTAAGAGAAACAGGTCACAAAAAATTACAAAATAAAATAATTTTTATACAAAGTAACAACCATGACCCTAGATGTCAAAGATTTCGCAATTTTACTATCGATTAAGCATTCACAGGAGAGTACTACTAAAAAATTAGGACTAAATAGCAAGTATCACACCACTCAAAAGAGTGTTTTCTTTTCTCTCAAAAGATAAATTAAAAGAAAAATTATTCCTAAAAATTAAACGACACTCGTTTCAAAAGAACTATCCTCAGAAAATGAGCCGAAAACAAAAGTCAAGGAACTCATCCTAAAAAAGAATCAATAAAGCAGTAAAACAATTCATTCCTCCACCCTACACTTAGAAATATTCTCTGTCCCGAAAGCATTAAAAATTTAAAAAAAGGGTTAGGAAAACTCCTTAAGGCCTTTAGGCCAAGCAAGAAACATGTTCTCTTCATTTTCATCAGGGGTCGTCACCCCACACTTAAGCTCAGACATGCTACTTTACTTCTATTTTTCGGGTACACGGACTTTCCCTCATCTGCAAAAACAAGACCAGAGGAAAAAAAAAGAAAAAAAAATGATACAAATAAAATAACATAAAAAGTTACACTACCAATTAGATTGTCTCCCAATAAGCGCTTAATTTAACGTCACGAGACGATATCATCAATTTACTATTTTTTCTTCCACTTTGAATATATGAATGTATTCCTTATTTTACATTAATTTTTCTGTTATGCTCATGGTATGGTGGTTTAAAAATAAAGGTCCAAAGCAATTAGATATTGCATTATGCATTTTTTAATCCTATAAGGAATGTAATTCTCCAATATTGGAAAATTAAGTTCAAGAATATAGAGACATTGTTCTCTCCCCATACACTCTTCTATAGGCTAAGACGGCTTGATTAATATTTCATCATCTAAAAATAATCTGGAAAATGATTGGAACGAGATATAGTGCACCCTAACTTATGGATTGTAATTTTACTTACACCCTCATATTTACACATACTAGAGTTTCTAAAAATAATGTTATCTAGTTCATTACATAACTCTGGCGTACTATTCTCATTAATGACAACATTTATTAAATTATTATCAAGCAATTGATCCTCAACTTTTAGCTCTTCAAGTTGACTTATAAGTATTTTTTCTTTCTCAAACATATCATTACTAAGTTGTTGGGTGTCATATGATATTTTTTTTGCCTCAACTGAAAATCTAAATAATAGAGATCAAAACCAAAGATATCTTCAAGCATGTGCTTACATATTCATTTATAGCAACGTATTAACAAATCTTCCAAGTCCCAATACAAGTTATCTTGTTGTCAAAATATTAATCTATATGAACCCATAATATCAACAGTACAAGAATTTGGAAGAACAGTAATCACTACATACTTTTTGGGATAACATCTCAAAAAGAGTAAAAGAAATATGTTTATAAAAAAATAAATAACTCAAAAATAATTCTAAAAAACAAAAAACGAGTCCAAGTTAAAATACATACTAAAGACAATTTCTAAGTCACATTCCTCGGTAGCAGCGCTATTCTTGATGATGTCCAAATATACTTCTGGAAAAAAACATAAATGGTCATATGCAAATATATTTACCGAAATATGAGTTTGTAATGACCTAAGCCTACACCACGGATGCCACACGACGAACAAGACTCTTAAAAGTCTCATACAAACTTCATAGTACATTATCACACAAGAAAATAGAAAACTACAGCTGAATTTAAAACTTCTCTTTACAATCTAATTCAGGTATCATAAAAGCAAGCAGAAGTTTTTCTATACTTTGTCTTAGATCATTTAGAACCAGAAGACTAAATCTTTGTGTTACACCTCCAAAAACCAATGCCATAAGCTAGAACTTTGAATGAATTTTATTGACTTAAAAAGGGTAAAATCATGTTTTAAGGTCTAACCTAACATAAATAACTAAGTTTGGAAGTGTTAGTGCATAAGCGTCAAGAAAGGACGATGACATCCGCAAACTAGTAAAAGTGACCTAGTGTGTTCTTAGGTCTGTATAGGATTTAAGATTCATATGAGGGGAAAATCTTACAGAAAATATTTAAATATGTTAAATAATATTTTTAGGGTCCAAACATTCAAGTTTGACTCCCCAAGGACTACCATAAGGGTCCTTGCGCAGGACCCAACCTTTGGTTCTAAAAGTTATCAAAAACAGCATGCTCCACGAGGCTCAAGCCATGATCCGTCAAGTGACTCATGCCCCATTAATGGGACTCGTGAGTCAAGATTTAGCCTCACCCAGCAACTCCCAAAATGAATCCTTAGCCACCAACAACGAACGTCCAACATGATATGTGGCCCACTCACGCTCTGTGGAAGGGTCTCTTGAGTTGAGGTTAGTCTCCTCACCAAGAACCTTCGATGAACCCCTCAGTCCCCATTCTTGAGTGACCAGAGTAGTCCGTGGATCATTCTATGCCTCATCGATGGGGAATCATTGATGGCACATGGACTAAGTGTCTCTCCAAGACTAGGGTAGGGATAGTTGGGTAATTAGCTAATTAATTAGTTAACACTTAAAAAAGGTTATAATTAGTAATTTTGGGTATATTAAGGTATTTAAGGTCATAAAACAAGTCTTTCACCTTATAACTCAAAAACCCAAAACCTCCCACTTTTCTCAAGATTCTCTCACTACACAAAGACTGCATTGAAGAAGAAGGTCAAAGCTTCAAGTAGGGCTCAAGAACAATAATTTCCTCCATTAATACCAAAGGATTAATAATCTGTGGAAACTCTTGACTCTTTGGACTCCTTTCCCCAAGAGGTTCCTCCAAATTGATTTAAGTGTTTTTCAAAATTTCTAGGTTTTACTCTATTTCATGGGTCTCTTTTAAACTGGACTTATTTGTTCTGGAATTTATTAATAATGATTGAATATGAATGTTTGTGAATGAATTTATGTATTTATAAAGAGTTTTTTTTACCTAACTATCTCAAGACCAATAAATGTTCTCTTAACCCTAACTCTTGAATTATGTTGAGTAATAACAAGAGATGATGTAATTGAGAATTTTGTTGTATAATTGACAACTATATTATGATGATAATCGATTTGATGGATCAATATCATGGATTTGGGATGAAGTCTTGAAAGGGTTCCTTGAAGGGTATTGGTAAGACCTTCAAGGCTATGAACATTCTATTGTATTATTATTTGTTTATCTCTGGTTAAATGGATTACTTGAAGTATGAAGGATTAATTTATGAATGTATTATCATGATATGAATGTATGATGTTTAGATGATGGTAGGTGTACTATTAAAGGGAATTGAAAGTGATTCTTATGTACATTCTATGATTATGTTTATTAAGCAATGTTCTCACATGAAGTTTGGTTTGTGATAAAAAAGCTTTCTCATCCTAGAACCTATGATGTATGTACATGTTATGTTAGGGTTTAAACTCCCAAGACCTATAAAAGAATTGATGTTTAAAAAAGACTTAAAGACATTTCAAAAAGGGAATTTAGCTTAGCATCGAGTGAACTTGAAAATGAGAGGTATTCCTTTACAAAGGAAGAAAGGTTAACCCGATGATATCATGAGGTGGAAATTACAATGTTAATTAGCATAAAAAGGTTTCTAAAAACTACCTCCTAGTTTCTTAACTATGTGCCCCTATAGAAACCTTAGATAGTGAATCCACATAGATGTTGTACGAATGTTTATGTCTTACCTTCGAAGTAGGACACCTTTTTTTCTATGTGAGGGGTTGACACTGAATTCCATGTAGCTCTTATATACCATGGTTTCACGGTTTTTTAATGCTTTTTCTTTAAATATAATGTGTGTCCAAAAGCCTTTTTGTATTGATTTTTATGTAAGTTTTTCTTTATTTGCAGGAAATCTGTCCAAAGACGAACGCGGAAGTTTTTGAGTAAGAAATGTAAAAAAGTTACCACCTACAGAGATCATGACGGTCCATCGAGCCTGTGACGGTCCATAGGTGGCATCATTGTGTAGCTGCTGAAGGAAGATGGGGAAGTGTGACTTAGTGTGGGATTACGGAAGTCCACAACGGAGCATCATAGCCAGGACTGTCCGTCGTGTTGGTTCGTTGTGATGATCAGAGAGTAGTCCCAGTATCCAAATTCCAAGAAGTTTAAGTATTATGGAACAGAGACCCTCGACGAACCGTCGTGCTTAGAACGGTCTGTCATACCTGTGGTTGAGGGTATTGAAGAAAGCAACAGAAGAATTTGTGAAGTATGTCACGAGGTCCGTCGACCCTGGCCCGTTTTGACAGATTTTCAGTAATTAGAATCCTTTTTTTATTAGGTTTTGTTTTTATTATAAATAGTTCGAAAAACCTCGTTTTTGGGGTTAGACTTTTGATTGTTAGACTCTTTGTTAGTAGACTCTTTGATATTAGACTTTTTGATTGCTAGACTTTTGGATAATTTTTAGTTCTCTTGTTCATGTATTGAAGGATAAATTTCAGTTATTGTTACACTTTTTCCGGAATTGATTGTAGGTGATTTTTTTTATTAATCAAGTGAATTTCTGGATTTTATTCTTTCTCATCAAAGTAAGTGCATGAATTCTTATATTAAATATATTAATATTGTGATTATGACTATGGCTAACTAAACTCCATAACAAGGGTTGTTGGAACCATGGGTGAATAATGAGGTAAACTCTAACTAATATAACAATTCCAGAATAGTGTCTTGCATGTATTGATAATTCTTTCTTTTAGAAGTCTTTTTAACAGATGGCCAACATTAGAACTCTCTTAATGCTACTTGTCGGACCAAGAAGGTAGATAATTGAAAAAGAATTATCAACATAGATTTAGTGTATACTATCTAATAGGGTAGTGTCGATTGGTATGAGGTAATAACTTTTTCAAATATAGAATACAATGCTTAATATGAGGTAGAGGTAAGGGTTAGTAGAGTAACACATGTAGCCAGACCAAGGTACGGAGTGAAATTTTCTAGATGTGGAGACCACGGGAGGCACTACTGATACTGTTGTTGCTTATGAGGACACTACTGAGGGTGTCCGGACTACATTGGTAGTGGGTTCCGGGGAGCCAGACCCACCAGCTTGCTGATCGTCAGCGCTTTGCGCCCCAGGTTTGCATCACCTACCACTCTCGTACTTCAGTTTTTTTTATGCATTGGGGACAATTGCGTATCTTTTTTAGGGGGTGGGATAAATGGAAAGCTAGTGCTAGGTTGAAGTCTGAGTAGCCCAATTCACTATCCTCTTTTGGGGTTTTATTGCATGTGTTCTTTTTCCCCAAGAGACTGATTATTTGTATTGTTGAACCGGCATGTCTACATCTTGTGTACATAATACAACTCTGAAGCATGATGGCTAAAACAAAAACGATATCCTGATATAATGAAAATGATGCATGGCTAATCACAGTAATTGATAAATGTGTGGCTCTAAGTATGACATAGAGATACACCAGTGCATGACCCTAAGTCTACGACTCGAACTAGGTGTCTGATAATCTAGTAGAGTCATGAGATGTCAAGTGAGTGTGAGGAAAACTTGAATAGTCTTCTATATGTACTGAGCTAGAACTTGCCTGGTTAGTCCTGCTAGAAGTAAGATGTAATCGACAATTAGGAAAGGATCATAGGCCTTGTTCAATATAGCCAATTGTTAGCCTAAAAAAACCCGAATGAAATTAATCACTCTTTGATCCAAATGATTTGAGCTTAAAATTGACCGTTTTTTTCACCCCAACAGATCTTTTCTGGGAATAATGTGTTGACCCTTGTCCCTCCTTGGACATGTGCACCTCAGCTTATGCCAAAAGCATAAGTATAGGGTGGCTAATGCAATAAACAACCTTTTCGTGGAACCTGACCCAATTTTAGGTATTGTGTACTTTGACTCATGGCAATGCCATGAGTTGAGGGTTGCTATTATGAGGAATGATCTGAAAAGTGGGGTTGAAAGAACAAAGAGAGCGAAAGAACAAAAGTAAAGTGACTGAAGAACCAGTAGAATAAAAAGTGAATATATATATATATAT
>NC_028647.1:33932202-34016158 GCF_001406875.1 Solanum pennellii | reverse complement strand
ATATATATATATATATATATATATATATATATATATATATATATATATATATGTATAAGCAAGAAGAGAAAAAGAGTCAGTTACACAAATGAAGAAAGAAGGGAAATAGCAAGGTGAAAGAATATGAGAAATTGGTCGAAATAAATTGATAAAAAGTGGTATGTTTAGCCGATATGTCAAGGAGGGAAAAAAGTCACTAAAGTATACCTTAATATACCCTACCTGACCCTGAGTCTATGTTACAAGCTATGAAAGTCCTATCGCGATCCTAAGAGTTGTATGGTTAACTTAAAGCAGTGAAAATAAGGGCAAGCTTATGGCAATATGTATGAATGAGTTTTGAATTTGTTCTGAGAGTGACTATCGAAAATTAATCCCTATACTAAAACTGAAATCATTGTGTGAAAAATGAGGATGTTGTTTTGAAGTGAGGACACTAGTTGCAATACCAGAAATATTAGCACCTCGGTGAGAAATTGAAGAGGACAGGTGTCAGTGCGTGGTGAGTCTGTGTCATGGTCAGATTCCACAAAATTAAAGCCTAATAGTGATAACATGCATAAACATGATGAGATTGATCGAGATTGATAGCCAAATGATTGTGAAAGCTAAAATATGGATACTGTTGTACAAAGATTTCGTAGTGAGTCATAGTGCGTTGCTTGAGGACAAATAACGAATTTAAGTTGAGGGTGTTGATATACCGTGGTTCACGGTATTTTTAATGCTTTTTTCATTAATTTAGTGTGTGTTCAAAAGCCTTTTTGTATTGATTTTTATGTAAGTTTTTCTTTATTTACAGGAAATTTGTCCAAAGATGAACGCGGAAGTTTTTTAGCAAGAAATGCAGAAAAGTTACCACCTATGGAGCTCATGACGGTCCGTCGAGCCTGTGACGGTCCGTAGGTGGAATATTTGTGTATCTTCTGAATGAAGACGGGGAAGTGTGACTTAGTGTGGGATTATGGATGTCCACGACGGACCGTCATAGCCACGACGGACCATCATAGGCACGACGGTCCGTCCTGCTTGTTCGTTGTGATGATCAGAGAGTAATCCAAGTACCCAAATTCCAAAAATTTTAAGTATTATGGAACGAAGACCCTCGACATACTGTCGTGCTTGGAACGGTCCAGCATGCCTGCCGTTGAGGGTAATGAAGAAAGCAGAAGAAGAATTTGTGAAGTATAGGACGACGGAGGCCATGAAGGCCCGTCGTGACCACGATGGTCCGTCATGAGGTCCATCGACCCAGCCGCGTTTTGACAGATTTTCAGTAATTAGAATCCTTCTTTAATTACGTTTTGTTTTAATTATAGATAATTCGAAAAACCTAGTTTTTGGGGTTAGACTTTTGATTGTTAGACTCTTTGTTAGTAGACTCTTTGATATTAGACTTTTTGATTGCTAGACTTTTGGAGAATTTTTAGTTCTCTTGTTCAAGTATTGAAGGATTATTTTCAGTAATTGTTACACTTTTTTCTGGAATTGATTGTTGGTGATTTTGTTGATTAATCAAGTGAATTTCTAGATTTTATTCTTCATCATCAAAGTAAGTGCATGAATTCTTATATTAAATTTATGAAAATTATGATTATGACTATGGGTAACTAAACTCCATAACTAGGGTTGTGGGAACCATGGGTGAATAATGAGGTAAAATCTAACTAAAATAATAATTCCAGAATAGGGTCGTGCATGTATTGATAATTCTTTTGTTTAGAAGTCTTTTTAACGGATGGCCAATGTTAAAACTCGCCTTAATACTACTTGGTGGACCAAGGAGGTGGATAATAGAAAAAGAATTATCAACATAGATTTAGTGTATACTATCTAATAGGCTAGTGTCGATTGGTACGAGGTAATAACTTAGTCAAATATCGAATACAATGCTTAATATGAGGTAAAGGTAAGCGTTGGTATAGCAACACACATAGCCGGACCAAGGTGCGGAGTGAAATTTTCTAGATGCCGGACCAAGGACTTTGCATGGAAGATACTAGGAAAGACGTGTTATAGTTAGAATTATCAAGTTAGGAACCTGTGGGGAAACTTAAACCCTAGTTACTTTTATTAATTGATTAAACTCCAAGATTTGAATTTGTTAGTTGTTTACATTAACTTAGTTAGTTATTTTCATTAATTTAGAAATAAAAATCCCCCTTTTATTGTCTTTTGTTTTCTAAGGAAATAACTGACTAAATAATAGTAATAAAAGATTAAAGTTAAGTCTGAACTATTTTCCTAGTGGGAACGATCCCAACCTCATTAGTTGGGTTCTTTACTTGATACGACCGCTTTACTTCTTATTTGAGAAGTAAGTTTGAGCGTATCAAATTTTGGGCGCCGCTGTCGGGGAAAGAAGCTTTTAGATTAACTTAAACTTATTACTAAAGTTTAGTAAATATTTTCTTTATTTTACTTTTCTATTCTTTTTATTCTTGCAGAACTAACTTTCTTGTAGTCCAAATACAAGGAGAGGAAGAGAACCCCTATTTCCCTACGACCAGGAATTAGAGCATACACTACGCAATATGAATCGAAACCTAGGCATTAACGATGATGATCCAAAATAGAACATCCAAGCTCCGGTTGATGTTCATGGTCAGTTATTACCCGATGATCAGGGTGAAAATAAACAAAGGGGACAAAATCCCACTCCACGCCCTCAATAATACTACAGAGGTTATGATAATATTGCAGACTCTGATGGGCAACTTGTCTTGACCCTTCTACCACAAGTCCACACCTTTGTTGTAACTAGTAGTGTGATGCAAATGCTCACTTCTAGAGGTTTATTTTCAGGGCTACCTTCTGAGGACCCATATGCCCATTATAGCTAAGGTAAGGGCAGTGTGTAAAAGCTGTGTAGGGACGCCAGATTTGGATTTGGATGTAATAGGGCGAAGAGTATTTCCTCTCTCACTGATAGGAGAGGCTGCTATTTGGTTCACTTAGCTCCCTTATAACTCAATTTTCACTTGGAACCAACTAAAGGACGTTTTCTTAGCACGTTACTACCCGGTCTCCAAGAAACTAAATCACAAAGACAGAGTGAACAACTTTGTGGCACTACCATGAGAGTCAGTTAGTAGTTCTTGGGATAGATTCACTTCATTTTTGAGAAGTATCCCCAATCACCACATAGATGATGAGTCACTGAAGGAATACTTCTATCGGGGACATGATGATAATAATAAAGCGGTATTGGATACTATAGTGGGTGGTTCTTATGGGGAGTGTCCTTATGCCTAGATTGCCGAAAAGTTAGAGAAAATCTCAAGGAATAATAAAGCTTTGAGTACTAGGAAGTCAAATACAGGAAGAAATACCTTCGCAGTGCAATTGACACACAACCCAGACACAGATGAGATTCTTGAAAAGATTGCTCAGATGAGAACTAAGCATGGGTTGGTATTAAAACATGTCACTAGGGGTGCAGAAAAGATAAATGCATTTAACTACTTGTCTAAACTACCGCCATCAAATGATGAATGTTAATTTGAGGAGAATTCTTATGCGGTAAATGAGCAGACTGGGGGTTTCCAATTGAGTGCCCAAGGCTCAAATCTGGAGAATTGGCGCCAAGGTCAAGAAAACCAAGGTCGGATATATGGTAACTATAATCGTTAGGGTCATTATGTCCGAGATGGAAACTACAACCGCGACAAAAACTTCAACAGGGACAACTATGGTAACAGAAATGATAGGAATGGGACCTATGTCCCTCCTCAAAATCGTGAAGTTAATCCTAGGGATGGTGGAGATAGTATGGCGCGACTTTAGGATATGTAGCACAAAATGATGAGGAGGTTCGATGCTAGTGATGAGCACATTAAGAGTTAAGGAGTGATTTAGCGTGTATTGGGCAGAAAGTTGATACACATTCAATATCGATTAAGCAGCTTGAGTTGCAAATAGCCCAATTATCTGCGACTGTGAACACACGGCAGCCGGGCACTCTTCCAAGCAACACTGTCCATAATCCAAAAAAATGATGGACACTTTATGGCAATCACTACTCGGTGTGGTAAACAAACCATTGACCAACCTATGCCGTCCAATGAGGAAATGTTGATAAAAGATAATGATAAAGTGGTAGAGGTTAGTGGTGAAGTAGAAGATAACACTGGAAAAGATGTTGAAGTGCCTACAAAGGTAACTCCCATGCCTAGACCCCCCTTTCCTCAAAGATTTGTGAAAAATATCGAGGATGGTAAATATCGGCATTTTATAACAATGTTGAAGCAACTTTCTATCAATGTCCCTTTGGTAGAAGCTCTAGAACAAATGCCCGGTTATGCCAAGTTTATGAAAGATCTGGTTACAAAGAAAAGATAGGTAACTTTTGAGCATGATGATAGAATGCAGCATTGTAGTGCTATTGCTACAAGATCTCTAGTACAAAAGAAAGAAGATCCTGGTGCTCTAACTATTCCTTGTACAGTCGGGTCATTAAATTTTGTGAAAGTATTATGTGATCTGGGGGCAAGCATAAATCTCATGCCCCTCTTGATTTACAAGAAGTAGGGTTTGGGTGATCCAAATCCCACTGCGATGCGACTATTGATGGCCGATCGAACAGTAAAAAGGCGTATAGGTATACTCCATGATGTGCTAGTGAAACATAATTCCGGTAGATTTATTTATTCTTTATTGTGAAGTCAATTTTGAAGTGCCTATTATTCTTGGGAGGCCATTCTTTGCTACGGGTAGAGCCTTAGTTGATATGGAAAAGGGGCAAATGAAATTTCGGTTGAACAATGAAGAAGCGATCGTCAACATTTGTAGGTCCTTGAGGCAGAGTAGTGAGCTCCAATGGGTATCTACTATATCCTACAAAGAAAAGATGAAGAAGGACCATGACCTAAAAATTTAAAAACGAGAGTTTATGGTTGGGGATTTGGTACTTTTATACAATTCTAGGTCGCGCTTGTTTCCGGGCAAGTTCAAGTCCAAATGCACTGGCCCTTACTTGATTACTCAACTATTCCCTCATGGATTAGTGGAGTTAGAAACCAAGGAGGGTGTGTGGTTTAAGGTAAATGGACAATGAATAAAAATCTATTTTGGGCATGCTGAATCAGCGAATGAAGTTATCGAGGCATACCATCTTGATAAAGTCTGAGTAATCAAGTGTCTTCAGTCGTGCCGCGACGTTAAATTAAGCGCTGCTTGGGAGGAAACCCAATACTTATAGTTTTCGTTCTAGTAATAGTAGCATTTTCTACTAAGGTGTTTTAAATTTGCAGGCACATCACTAGGAAATTCTGCAGAAAATCACTCTGCAACATTCACTGACGGATACATCGACGGACCATCTCGCATGCGACGAAACATGCATAGACACACAAGGTCGTTACAAGGCAAACCTTTCGAACATCATGGACGTTCTTGGACGTTTGACCTCCAAACTTTGCAAAACTTGAGACGCTGCCTATATACACCATAATAACTTATTTAAGGACATTATAACATAATAAATAGAATATAAACAGATAAAACCACATAAGAGGCACATAGGTGACTTAGTCGTCGAACGTCTTGGTCGTCCCTTGACGTTTGACTTCCAATACACCTAAACTCTTAGACACTTCCTCAATACAATATTTTAATCCACTTTATGACCTAAGACCATCATGACAACAATTTTACGCTCTAACTTCACCTAAGTCATTTTCGGGATATTACATTCTCCCCCACTTGGACAACATTCATCCTCGAATGACACTTGCCACTGTCCGAACACTTCCTAGAATAGAGATTCAATTAAAAACTCATGGACATACCATATAAAACATTATATAATACAAATATCTAAGATAACATCAATTTCACAAAATCTGGAGACTCACAACACAAGAACTAGAAGAAATTTTATAACTCATTACGCTATAAAACACACATGCTTCAATCAAAATAGAAAAAAATTATTTTATATTAAATATTATTCCCATATACATCAGTTCTAACAACTTACAACAATTTTAGATCAAAGAATGAATTAGTCAATTTCTCAAAAATTTTACAGTGAGCAGGCATTCTCCTACTGTGAACTAGGCAATTGTTTTTGTTTTCAAAAATGCAAATTTTAGGAAGTTCCTGATAGAAACATCCTAATTTGAAAGATCAATTAACATAAACACAATATCCACATAATCATAACGTCATAAAATACACAATGCAAGGAATGAATGAAATTCAATTTCAACAAGACCCTTAAAAACAATGCACAAGCAACATAGTTTTATGACTTTCAACTCTCAAGCTTGAGTTGAATAGAAAATATGAAACAATCAATCAAACTCACCATACTCCACCACTAAGAAGGAAATCATACTATTAAAGAAATACAAGAACTTCCCATCATTCCTCATCGTAATCCGGCTATGATCTTTTAATCCTGAGTGCATAGAAATGCCTCTTATTTGGAGCATCATCCTTTGGAACATTAGGAGAAACATTCTTAATCTCTTTTACGCTAGAAGCAATAGTAGGACAATCTCTTACCTTGTGTCCTTCTTTACCACAACCAAAGAAACTCTTGGTACCCTTTAGGCATTCCCCATATTGCCTCTTTCCACAATGACACTTGTTGGTTTTCCATTTATATAACCACCTCCTTTCTCCAACTTCACCTTAGCACTCCTAGGTTCTTCATGACCTTGAGCTTATTTTTGAACCTAGTTTGATCTTTGTCACTAGAATAACTTCTCTTTAAATTTCTAGACATCCTCTTAAATTTGGACTCTTCAATTGATATGGCATACAACATGAGTCTAGCTAGGGTCCTATCATCATGTAGCATGGTTGTACCACATTCCTCCCTCACTAGATCACCAACACCCATCACAAAACGACTCATCTCATCCCGCGGATTAGACCCAAGTGATGGGTCATATCTAGATAGCATAGAGAACTTCAAAGAGTATTCCTCAACTTTCATATTGCCTTGCTTGAGATTGATAAACTCCTCTACTTTAAGCTCCCTCCTCTCACGGGGAAAATACTTCCCAAGAAAAGCTTCCTTAAATTCTTCCCACTCAATAGGACCCAACTCAACTGACCTATTATCCTTCCATTGAGCGTACCATACTTGATCAACCTCCCTCAATTTATAAGAAGTTAATTCCGCCTTCTCCCTAGATGTAACCCCATAACACTAAACACCTTGTATACTCCATCTAGGAACTCTTAGGGATCCTCTCCCACCTTAGAGTCAAGAAATATAAGAGGATTCATCCTCACAAAATCTCTCAACCTAGACGTCATAGTATTATTCACAACATTCACTATAGGTACCATACTCAAATTTGCTTGAATAGTCATGGCTCAGGCTAAAGAATCCAAACCCTCTCTAATATCACTATTACTCAACTGCGGTGGACCCACATGAGCACCATTACCTTGTCCTCCAATTGGGACTTGATCACCATGAGAAACTTGAGGAACTTGCTCAACTTGTTTAACTTGAGGAGGAATCTCCTCGTGCACATCATTCTCCTCAACTCTCCTAGCCGATGTTCTCTTCATATTATCTTTCTAGAAAAATAGGCAAAACCATAATAAAAGAGCACTCATACCTTTTACTCTACGGAACAACATAGGAGTAGAAAAGAAGGGAAACTCTATCACCCTATAGCCTTTCGTCCATAGATGGGTCGCGACTCACACTGATTGTCAAGACTCTACTAGACGTGACTTGATGAGACTTCTTGATTCCTAAGACTACTTTCATAACCTATGATCTGATACCATGCTTGTTACATATCAAAACCACACCGTAGAAGTTAGGGCCAATCTAGGTTTGCAACCGGCGTACTTGACCTCTCGGAGGTCGTGTACAAGCCCTTTTCGTAATTTTCATCGTATATACATAATAAAAAGTAGTGGTTCTAGTTTTGGTTTCTACATGTATGAATATGTATGTATGAACATGTGTGTCTAAATGTGTTATGTGAAAAGAGTGCTCACATAGATGTATACACACGCACATTTATCAAGACCTAGTCACGAGAGGGGCCTTAAATGGTGTATTCATGTGTACCCTAAATTAGATGATGCTTTACATATGCTATGTTCATGTGAAGGGTTTCTTTATATTATTTAGGTTGATGAAATTTCACCTATGAACTATGATTTAAGCATACCAGGGGATGATTCTCCTAAACATATGTTTTATAAAGTAAAAATATAATGAAGGTTTTCATTAAAGGGAACTTAACTTAGCACCGAGTGAACTTCGAATGTGAGTGTGTGTCCCTTCATATGGTAGGCAAATAGTTCATCATGAATTTCATGAGGTAGATAACCACAATGCCTCAATGGGCATAAATAGGGTTTCTCTAAGTGAATAACTAGAATGCCTAATCTTTGTTTAAAGAGGGTTTTCAAACGTACCGCCAAGTTCCTTAACTATGTTGCCACCATAGGATACTAGCTAGTAGATCCACCTAGAAAGCTATGTCACATTTGGTTATACTTTGTCCGCTAGAGCACCTCATTCCGTTGTGGGGTTCTATGACACCGGATTCCATGTTTAGTATCACATGGTCTATGTCGGTTAAGTATATAGTTTAAGTAAAATGGACAATGTATTAGGATAGATGGAAGTAATGAACCCATCTAAACACTACACAAGTAGCTCCTTAAGAAGTTCTAGGAAGTTGTTCTAATGCATGTCACTACGTATGTGTTCCTTATGCATGACATTGTAGTATTGTTCTACTTGTTATGAATATGTGCATGATATGAGTCTTTATGCATGACGTTGATCTTGTTAACTATATGATGAAGGTCTTGGCTTAACTATTTCTATGTTGTATTATACTTCTATGATGGTATGTGTTGTCTTATGCAGATTATATGTAGGGTTTTCCTTGTGTTCATAAGGTGATTCATTGCACCAAGTATCCCTAAAGGGTAGTTTGGTAGGCTAATGAATTAAATAAAGAGTTCACTGTTAAAAAAATTGAGCTTACTGTAAAGTGACCTCAAATGGGACTTAAATTCTATATATGCTTTTCTATGATGTTTGGTATTTGATTGTGTTTCTATGAAGTATGAAAATGATGTAAATGCTATTGTTTAAAGATTGTATAAAGATTTATTAAAAAAGGCATGAAGTATGATTTTAAGAAAATGTCCTTTCAAATGCATGTTTTTGCATGGTTGCCATACTTAGTGCATTCTTGTGCTAATCCTGTTCTTCTCTACTTTTTACACAAAGTGTAGGTTATGGATGCTTAAAGGATGTCTTGAATGGTGAAGAACTTGATAGATGATTCCCAATCTCAATGAAAGGAATCCTTGAGTCCAACGATCTCCTACTTATGTCTTTATTGTAAAAGTGTCTTGATATTGTATAGCTAAGTAATGTGTTTTTAAGGGTCGTGTCCCTAATGTATTCTAATGTTGTTGAGTCTAAGATGACAAAGAGACTTAGCGTCTATATATGTATTATGACTTATATTGTATATGTATATGAAGTAAAGTTTCTAGCATATGAGGTGCTATGAAAAGTTTTAAATTTTCTTCTAAATTTACTATGCGTATGCCATGAATGATAATGATGGGCTTGTATAAGACCTCCAAGAGGTCAAGTACGCCATTTTACTTTTAGGGGGTGCTCCCTGGTTGTGACATCAGGTATTGGGACAATCTCTGATGCAATCATCGATTGAACAAGACGGTCATTCGATCAATCGATGGAAACTCGATCCTTCAGTAGATCAACACTTGGTTAGATATCCCCAAGTTTCTCCAAATGCCTGAACTTTCAGTCGACGGTCACCATCTATGGACCGTCGATGGAATGATGGGGCATCGATGGCCTTGGGGGGTCACCTCTGCACTAAACCTAAGTTGGCTTTTGCGTTTTGGTTTTAGACACCTTTCATGCTAAACAAAGATAAAATCATGTTAACACTACTACAAAATAAGATGTAAACTCACACTAATCGTAATAAAAAACATTGAAAGTACCGTGTATCCATAGTACATCATTATCCCATATGATGAGGATAGTAATTAACCGACATAGACCATGATATCAAAGTATGGTATCATGAGTCGTAACCTACTCAGACGGAGGGTGTTCTACTTGCCAATGGTAGAACTTGGACACATCCCATGTATGAACATGGCTAAGGAATATGAAGGGCGTGCTGTGTGCTCTAGTTTCATTATTTAACTAGACTACTTCCCTTATCATACTCACACGGTGCTAACCTTTGTTCTCATTGAGTAATTTACATTAAAGCTTCATATAAAGGGGTTCCATATGTAGTTGATAACCCAATCACATTCACCCTACCAAAGAGGTCCGCTAGGGCTACCATACAATGGCGACAAGAAGATAAAAATGACTTTCATAAGGTTTGATATGATGTCATTCCAGACAACTAACTTTATGTCTATCATTCCTTTACTTGGAGGATACCATTACTACTTTCGACTTCAACATTCATAACCTTAACCACTAGCTTTAAGGTTTCACATAAAGGACTCTCTTAATATCGTTTAAGGTCTCATGTCATTCATACATAAAATACTAATACGCTTTAGCATCCTAAGTCAATACATCTGATATTCAAATTCATACATGCATCAAGTAAGGGACACAAGTCAACCAGGACAAAACTCAACATACTTCACTTTAACACATATTGCATGTCATTCTAGAAACACATAGAAATAACCATTATCATCTTTAAGTCATCCTATACACTACCATATCAACATCACTATGACCATCATAGACTCATATAGTCAAGTAGGAATAAGAATGCATCAACCCTAAGACTAAACACATAAATACAGTCATTGTCTAACATGATTAACTAAATAGCATCAATAGAAGAACACATATACTTTCATATTACTTATCATATGGATAAATATTATCCAATTTCACATAACCATCATAACACTTCAAGTATTTGATGACAAGGCCATGATCATCATATTTCATAAAATAACACCGACAAGGACACATCAATAGCAAGTAAAACACATAAAACCGCAACAATAAGTGGACCATACCAATCACAATATAACTGAAGTCTAATTAACATAAAATAAAGGTAATTGGGTCAACATACAACCACTCCATCCTCAACACTTTAATCCAATGCTAAATCATCCAATTCAATATCATAAGGCCCTTACCCATGGCCATAACAAATAATTCGATACAATTATAACAATACTCAGTGAAACTAGGTCAATTCACTCTATATTCGTGAATGTAAGAAAACCTTGATATCAATTCAATATAATTATCACATCATTCAATAGCCCCTAGAAAATTACACTAGAATTCATAAAATTAGATCAATATCACTTAACCCATAACATAGAAAAAAACTAGGGTTCATGAATTTTATGGGTTTATAGGTTAATCGAGTTATTATCATCTAACTAATAACAATTCAATCAATATAAAATGCTTTAAAACCTTTGATGCAAGAACTCATGGATGGATCATGAAATTGGACTATTCATCTTTGAAAACATTAGAGAACTTCTTTGAAAGTTGGGATCCTTGATGAATAGAGTTTCAAGGATAAAAAACCATAACTCAATGAAGCTAATTCTTAAATTTGATGAAAAATCTCAACTCAATTATCCAATCCAAGCCCTTTCTTGAGTTTTGATCCAATGGAGTTCTAGAGAATTTGTAAAGGAATTTGGGTTTTGATTTTAAAGAATGAAATCTTTTAAGTATATTAGGATTATAAACATATTTAAAATACCCCAAAGACCCTTAAGGAACCGAATTTTCTCTTATTTGGAAGTGGGAAAAATTTACAACTCAACCCTCAACTTACAGTGTACCTGCGCAGAGACAAACCCATCGACGGCCCATCCCTTGACAAAGGGACCGTCCTGTTGGTTAGTGGTCTGGGACTGAGGATGGTATTTAGATTCTCCTTCCCCACTTATAAGTTTTCATCGACGATAACTCCCCTGACGAGCGTCGGCTGGCCCACAGGGCGTCGATTGCCATCCGTAGGTGGACTATCTTCGACAGTCTTGGACAATCATGAAGGGTACTTCCTCAAAGACCCTTGGATGGTCCTTGGGGATTTTTTCCGGGACGTTCCCAACCCAAAAATGCTATTATATGATTTTATTACCTCTCAAATGAATTTCATCTAAAAGGAACATGTAAAACTCGATGAAACATGCATAGACACACAAGGTCGTTAAAAGGAAAACCTTTCGAACATCTTGGACGTTCTTGGACGTTTGACCTCCAAGCTTGAGTTGAATAGAAAATATGAAACAATAAATCAAACTCAGCATACTCCCCCACTTAGAAGGAACTCATACTTCTAAAGAAATAAAAGAACTTACCATCATTCCTCATCCTCATCAGGCTTTGATCTTTTAATCCGGAGTGCATAGAAATGCCTCTTATTTGGAGCATCATCCTTTGGAACATTAGGAGAAACATGCTTACCCTCTTTTATGCTAGAAGCAATGGTAGAACAATCTCTCACCTTGTGTCCTTATTTACCACGACCAAAGAAACTCCCGGTACCCTTTAGGCATACTTCATATTGCCTCATTCCACAAGTGATACTTGTAGGTTTTCCATTTTGATAACCACCTCCTTTATCCAACTTCACCTTAGCACTCCTAGGTTCTTTATGACCTTGAGACTCTTTTTGAACATAGTTTGATCTAGATCACTAGAATAACTTCTCTTTAAATTTCTAGACATCCTCTTAAATTTGGACTCTTCAATTGATAGGGCATACAACATTAGTCTAGCTAGGGTCATATCATCATGTAGCATGGTTGTACGACATTCCTCCCTCATTAGATCGGCAACACCCATCACAAAACGACTCATCTCATTCCTCGGATTACACTCAAGGGATGGGGCATATCTAGATAGCATAGAGAATTTCAAAGAGTATTCCTCAACACTCATATTGCCTTGCTTGAGATTGATAAACTCCTCCACTTTAAGCTCCCTTCTCTCACGGGGAAAATACTTCCTAAGAAAAGCTTCCTTAAATTCTTCCCACTCAATAGGACCCGACTCAACCGACCTATTATCCTTCCATTGAGTGTACCTTACTTGAGCAACCTCCCTCAATTCATACGAAGTTAATTCCGCCTTCTCCCTAGATGTAACCCCCGTAACACTCAACACCTTTTATACTCCATCTAGGAACTCTTAGGGATCCTCTCCAACCTTAGAGTCAAGAAACATAAGAGGATTCATCCTCACAAAGTCTCTCAACCTAGACGTCATAGTATTCTCCATGACATTCACCATAGGTACCATACTCAAATTTTCTTGAGTAGTCATGGCTCGGGCTTAACCAAGCAAACACCCTCTCTAATATACCTATTACTCAACTCCGGGGGACCCACCGGAGCACCATTACCTTTTTCTCCAATAGGGACTTGGTCACCTTGATCACCATGAGAAACTTGCTCAACTTGTTCAACTTGAGGAGGAATCTCCTCATGCACATCATTCTCCTCAACTCTCCTAGCCGGTGTTCTCTTCGTATTTATCTTCCTATAAAAACAGGGAAAACCGTAAGAAAAGAGCACTCATATCTTTTACTCTACGGCACAAAATAGGAGTAGAAAAGAAGGGAAAATCTATCACCCTATAGCCTTTCGTCCATAGATGTGTCGCGACTCACACCGATGGTCAAGACTCTAATAGACGTGACTTGATGAGGCTTCTTGATTCCTAAGACTACTTTCATAACCTATGCTCTGATACCAGGATTGTTACATATCTAAAC
Source organism: Solanum pennellii (assembly GCF_001406875.1). Classification (NCBI taxonomy): domain Eukaryota; kingdom Viridiplantae; phylum Streptophyta; class Magnoliopsida; order Solanales; family Solanaceae; genus Solanum; species Solanum pennellii. The sequence goes on along the minus strand of NC_028647.1, from coordinate 34,002,380 downwards.
CACACCCTAGAAGCTAGGGCCAATCTAGGATTGCAACCGGCGTACTTGACCTCTCGGAGGTCTTGTACAAGCCCTTTCCGTATTTTTCATCGCATATACATAGTAAAAAGTAGTGCAGAATTAAAACTTTTCATAAAACTTTAGAATATCTTTCATAACATCCTTCATTAGAAATAATAGGAATACTAAGTCACAATCTCATCAAACATAGACACAAGAATACTTTGGGACACGACCCATACTTCAAAATGTATAGATACTTAGTCTATTACAATACTTCAAATGAAATAAAAGACATCTATATATGCCCTTGAGTCAATTGAGGACATACTTCAACATTACTTGAATGACTCTAGATTCCAAGCTCTCCTTCACGATCCTTCTCACCTTTCACTACACTTTTAGAGTTAAACAAATGTGTGGAGTTAGTACAAAAATTGTACTAAGTATGGCTTAATGCATAAAATCATGAAAACGGGCATTTATTAGAAATAAGAATATTATTCATAAAACATCATGTCATAATCATAAGAATAACATTTACCACCTTATAAACACATCAGATAACATTTAGTCAATTCATAGCATTTTTTAAGCAACATTACAAAGACTTCAACTCACTGTACAGTGAATTCCTTCACTGTTATAGTGAAGTTGCTTACCTTTCACTTTAGACACTTCCTAGCAAGTAGCCTTCTCACTAGAAGTTATTCTAAGATTCACTTAAGCAACACCAAGAGAGACCACCCATACACCCTCTCTAAGCATGCCTAAATAATCCTCAAGACTACTCATAATGAGATCAACACACACTTAAAAGACATCATACATATCGATATGAGATCCTTCTACCTAAGGTGATTCTAAATCTTACTTGAGTGAGTTGTGAAGCGACCGCCCATACAATCCCTCACATACACACACTTAAGAGATCCTATATACTACCTAATATAAAATCATTCTCACTTATTACATAAACACACAGATAATATGACATTCTGCTTCCAAAGGTTATCAAACGACTTAAGTAAATCAAGAAGATAATGTCCATGATTGACCTCTTCAAGACTACCTAAATAATCCTTAAGACTACCTAAGACATAGATCATGCCCACATAATCAACATCTTCCCTAAGTAGAGTCATTCTTAATACTTATGTCTGTAAGATAAGAAGTGACCATTCCTATGCCCCCTTCACACCTTAACTAGACAACCCTTAACTACTCTAGGTAAGTACTTATTCATTTAACATGCTTTCTTAACTTAAGTCATTATATTAATTAGTTCATTTAAAACTCATTAATCACATAAAGGACATTCAAGTGATGATATTGGACAAGACCTAGGGATTCTAACTAACACATTCAAAGCGTGTTGTGAAATATCTAGATAGCGTCCATACCACCACCTAAACCTTATAGAACTTCTCGAATGCTAGTAGGTATCCAATATGATGAGAATAGGTAATAACCGACATAGACCATAGTATCAAAGCATGGAATCCGAGGTGGTAACCTAGTGCGATGGAGGATGTTCTACTTGCCAATGGTAGAACTTGGACACATCCCATGTAGGCACATGACAATGGAATATCAAGGGCATGCTTTGTACTCTACTCTCATTCTTTAAAAAGAACTACTTCCCTTACCATACACACTCGGTGCTACCCTTTGTTCTAATAGAGTAATTTACATTAAAGGTTCATATAAAGGGGTTCCATATCTACTTCATAACCCAATCACGTTCACTCTACCATAGAGGTCCACTAGGGCTACCTTACAATGGCAAAAAGAAGCTCATAATGACATTCTTAAGGTTGATATGATGTTGTTCCAGCTAACCAATATTAATTCTATCATTCCTTTACTTGAAGGATACCATTACGACTTTCGACTTCAACATTCATAACCTTACCACTAGGTTCAAGGTTTCACACAAAGGACTCTCTTAATATAATTAAAGGTATCATGTTATTCATATATACAAGACTAATAGTCCGTAGCATCCTTAGTCAATACATCTCATATTCACATTCATACATGCATCAAGTAAGGGACACAAGTAAACCAAGACAAGACAAAACATAATTCACTTTAACACATATTACATGTCATTCTTGAAGCATACAGAAATAACCGTTATCATTTTTAAGTCATCCTACACACTACCATATCATAATCAATATTACCATCATAGACTCATATAGTCAAGTAGGAATAACCATGCATTAACCCTAAGACTAAACACATAATGACATAGTTATAGTCTAACATGATCACCTAAATAACATCAATAGAAAAACACATATACTTTCACATTACTTATAATATATAAAGATATTATCCAACTTCACATAATCATCATAATACTTTAAGTAGTTGCCGACAAGAACATGATTATCATATTACATAAAATAACACTGACAAGGCCACATCAATTGCAAGTAAAACACATAACACCACCACCATAAGTGGGACATACCAATCATAACATATATGAAGTCTAATTAACATAAAATAAAGGAAGCAGGTAAGCGTACCACTACTCCATCATCAACACTTCCATTCAATGCTAAATCATCCAATTCAATATCATAAGGCCCTTACCCATGGCCATAGCCAATAATTAAATACAATTATAACAATACTCAATGAAACTAGGTCAATTCACTATAGATTCATCAATCTCATACAACCTAGATATCAATTCAATATAATAATCACATATTTCAATAGCCCATAGAAAACTTCACTAGAATTCATAAACATTATATCAATATCACTTAACGCATAACTTAGTCAAAAGATACGGTTCATCAATTTCATGGGTTAATATGTTAATTGAGTTAAAATCATCTAATTAATAATAATTCAATTAATACACACTTCTTGAAAACCTTTAATGAAAGAACCAGTTGATAGATCATGAAATTGTACACTTCATCGTTGAAAACTTTAGAAAACTACTTCGAAAGTTCGGCTCCTTGATGAGTAGAGTTTCAAGGGCCAAAAACCATACCTCAATGAATATTATTGTTAAATTTGATTAAGAATCTCCACTCAATTCTCCAAGGAAAAACTTTCTTGAGTTTTGGCTCAAATGGAGTTCTAGAGAATTTCTTAGGGAATTTGGGTTTTGATTTTGAAGATTAAAAACTTCTAACTGTTTTCGGCTTATAAATATATTTAAAATACTTAGAATGACCTCAAGGAAACTTCCTTTCTCTTATTTTGAAGTGGTGTGAATTTAAAACTTCACCCCTCAACTTACAGTGAACCTGAGACGAGATAGACCCATAGACGGATGGACCATCGACGGCCTGTCCCTTAACTAACGGACCATCCTGTTGGTTCGTGGTCTGGGAATGAGGCTGGTATTTGGCCTATCCTTTTCCAACCTAATTTTCCATTTACGATACCTCACCAACAGGGCATCGACTGACCCACAAGGCATCAATTTTAATCCATAGATGGGTTGTCTTGGACACTCATGAAGGGTTCTTCCTCATGGACCCATTGATGGTCCTTAGGGATGTTATCCCGGATGTTTCAAACCCAAACATGTTCGTATACAAGTTTAGGACCTCTCATATAAATTTTATCCAAAACGAACAAGTAAAACTCGACGAAACATGCATAGACACACAAGGTCGTTTCAAGAAAACCTTTCAAATGTCATGGACGTTCTTGAACGTTTGACCTACAAACTTCAAGAAACATGACACAATGACTATATACACCATAATAACTCATTTAATGACATTATAACCTCATGAATCACACATAAACAAATAAAACCACATATAAGGCACATAGGTGATTTAGTCGTCAAACGTCTTGGTTGTCCCTTAACGTTTGACTTTTAATGGACCTAAACTCTTAGACAGGGCCTCAATACAATATTTTAGACAAATTTAGGAATTTATACCATCATTACAACCATGTTAGTCTCTATCTTCACCCAAGTGATTTTCGAAATCTTACAACTTCAATGTGAGAATAGTTGTATCTTGAGACAAACCTCCTAGTCTTTGATATTCGGCCTTGAATTATTTACAATTAGGACATTTGACAACAAACTTTGGTATATCGTTCTTCAAACTGCTTCACTAATATATCTCCCGCAAGTTTTGGTATATCATGGTGGCTCCCGAATGAATGGAATATCATGAACCATGGTCTTCTCCAAAAATTTGTCTTCTAAAGTCATCCACATCGGGAATGCACAACCTACCTTGATATCTAAGTACCCCATTTCTCCCTTGGGAGAAAGATTCAATGGATTTTCGAAGTACGGAGTCTTTCAACTCCATCAGGACGGGTTGTAGGAGTGGCTGGGATTTCACATCAACAACTAAGGAGGACTCAGAACTATTTTGGATCATGAAACCAACCGTAGGAGAATCTAACAATTCTCGACTGGGAGAATCTATGCACGTCACAGACTAACTCCTTTTTCTAATTTTCCACATGAGAAACACTAACAATGGACATACGACTCAAAGCATCAGCAACTATAATGACCTTGCCAGGATGGTAAAGGGCACTCATATCATACTCTTTCAAAATCTCTAGCCACCTTCTTTTCCGGAGGTTTAACTCTTTTTTGGTGCACACATATTGGAGACTTTTGTAACCGATGAACACATCTACATGAACTCCATATAGATAGTGTATCTATATCTTCAAAGCGAACACCACGACCGCTAATTCAAGGTCATGAGTTTGATAATTCTTTTCGTGTACCTTGAGTTGCCTTGAGTAATAAGCTATTACCTTACCATGTTGCATGAGGACACAACACCAACCTACTCAAGAAGCATCATAATATACCACAAACTCTTCAATACTTTTTGTAAGGTCAATAGCAGAGCAAAGGTAAGATTATCCTTAAACTCTTAGAAGCCTCTCTCAATAGCTTCATTCCATTCAAACTTAACCTTCTTTTGGGTTAAGGTCATCAATGCAAAAGCAATAGATGCGAATTCATAAAAAAATATTGTATAATATCCCGCTAAACCCAAAAATCTTTGAATATCGATGGGAGTTACATGTCTAGGCCAATTTTTAACCGCCTCCATTTTCTTCATATCAACTTCTATACCCACACTCGACACAATGTGACCCAGAAAAGGAACCAATCTTTGTTTAATTAAACCCTTATCCACCAAGTCCTTGATTTGAGCTTTCAATTCTTTTAATTCACGTGGAGCCATCTTGTACGGAGGAATTGATATGGTTAAGTATCCAGCAACAAACCTATGCCAAAATCTATTTCCCGTTCGGGAGGAATTCCGAGCAAGTCATTGGGGAAGACTTTCAGAAATACTTCACTATGGTGACCGACTCTAAAGGAGGATCCCTAGACCCAAGATTCTTGACCCTTATGATATTATAGAGACATCCCTTACAAATCATCGTACAGGCTTTTATACATGAATTAATTTAACCTCTAGGGATTTAGTTTCCCCCATCCCTTCTAAAATAGGTTCATTAACAACATTTTTTCTACAATCAATTGAAGAAAAACAAGCATGCAACCAATCCATCCCCAATATGACATCAAAGTCCAACATATCAAGTTCTACCAAATCAACCAATGTGACTCTATTAGATAATAATATGGGACAACTACAATAGACTCTTTTAGCAACTATAAAGTTATCCACCGGGGAAGAAACAAGAAAAGGTATATCCAAGACATCGGGGAGAACAACAAACTTCATAGCCACTAAAGGAGTTACAAAAGATAAAGTACCACCGGGATCTAGCAATACATACACATTAATTTAAAGTACTTCAAACATACTAGTAAAACATCAAGATAATCCTTTTGATCACCCCTAGATTTGATAGAATAAAAGTGGTTTTTCTTAAGAGAATTAAAATTATGAACACTTGGTTGTGCTTGGATACTCTCCCTTCCTTGAGTCTTGTCAATGGGAAAATCTTTCACCATGTGGCCACTATTTCCGCAACCAAAACAATTATCCTTACCCACTAAACATTTACAAATATGCTTCTTGCTACGTTTGGCACAATTGGATTTCTCACTTTGTGAACCACCACCCTTTACACCTTGAGGCTTAGGGTTAGGTACCCTATATTTGTTAGCCCTTGAGAAATTAGAAGAAACTTGGTTGGAGGTTCGCTTCTTAAACTTTGATTTGTCTTGGATTTCAAAGTTACCCTTATAAGTACCTCCATCATAGGGTCTTTCCCTCTTGGCATCTCTTTTTGCTTGTTAAGCCTACTCTCCTCAACTTCTTGAGCATGCACCATCAAATGAGATAGGTCCATCTCATGGTGAAGCATTGCAGTACAACAGTCTTCCACAAGATCATCGGACATACCCGTCACAAAAAAGACTCATTTCATTTCTAGGATTAGTTATCAATGGTGAGGCATATTTAGACAAATTAATAAATTTCAATGAGTATTCTTGAACACTCATACCTTCTTGACGAAGTTCTATGAACTCTTTCACTTTTGCCTCTCTTTTCTCCCTCAAGAAGAACCTATCAAGTAATACACTCATAAAGACTTTCTAACTTATGGGACCAGCTCTCAAAGTCCTATTGTCCTTACATTGTGTGTCCCATGTTTTGGCAACATCTTTGAGTTGAAAAGATGTCAAATCGGCCTTCTCATTTGAATCATAAACCTCATCTAGAATGTCTTGAGGATCTTCATTTATCATAGACCCAAAGAACATTGGAGAATTCATCCTAGTAAAGTCCCTCAAATGTGAAGCCATTATACTAGCATTTTTATTCACACGGGGTGCAACTTCCCAATTATCTTTTGTCTTCATTACTTGAGATTTTTTAGTTATGACTTGAGCTTGAGTAGCCATGACTTGAGTCAAGTTTAGGAACGACACTCTTATATCTCCATCTGTCATGACCATAGGATTGACCGGAGCTTGGACACCTAGGCAAATATTCTCTTAAGGAGGAGCTTGGTTGCTTTCAGGAGGAACTTCCGCATTCTCAATCTCCTTTTCAACCCTTCTTGAGTCTGCCCTTATAGTAGTCATATATTTATCATCAAGAAAAGGATTAGAAGGCAAGGACACAAAGATTTAAGACTCTTAGGCACGACTTATAGTCACCAGAAGAAGTTAGAATTGCCTAAGCATCATGTAGCCTCTCGTAAATAAGTGTGGTACGCTTTACAATTATGAACAAGACTCTACATAGACATAGTTTTGTGAGACATCATTTTTAGTATTATTTATACTCATGCTCTGATAACTATTTTGTCATGACCTGTGAGCACCCCCTAGTTGTAACTGGCGTTGTCGACCTCAAATAGGTCTCAAACAAGCCCTTAGTATTCATCATTGCATATTTGATAGAATAAAATCGGAAATTTTAAAAAATTTCATTTGAAGTTAAACTTCACTTCATATTTCAAAATATCTCACATTGCCATCCAGATATAAGAGTATGAAAATTGGGACGTAACCCTTACATCAATATCAAGTCTTATAATACAAATTACAACATAGTCTTTCAATGAGGAGTGTCGAACTAGAATTAGAATCAAGATTCTCCATCCTTAGACTTAAGGACATACTGATGTACCGTGGTTTCACGGTATTTTTAATGCTTTTTCCTTAAGTTTTGTGTGTGTCCAAAAGCCTTTTTGTATTGATTTTTATGTAAGTTTCTCCTTATTTCCAGGAAATCTGTCCAAAGATGAACGCGGAAGTTTTTGAGCGAGAAATGCAGAAGAGACCATCTACGGAACTTATGACGGTCCGTCGAGCCTGTGACAGTTCGTAGGTAGCATCGTAGTGAGGAGAGAAGCTGCTGAAGGAAGATGGGGAAGTCTGACCTAGTGTGGGATTACAGAAGTCCACGACGGTCCGTCCTGTTGGTTTGTCGTGATGATCAGAGAGTAGTCCCAGTACCCAAATTCCAAGAAGTTAAAGTATTATGGAACGGAGACCCTCGACGGACCGTCGTGCTTAGAACGGTCCGTCATACGTGTTCGTTGAGGGTAATGAAGAAAGCAGAATATGAATTTGTGAAGTATGGGTCGACGGAGGCCATGACGGCCCGTCGTGACCACGATGGTCCGTCACGAGGTCCGTCGACCTAAACGCGTTTTGACAGATTTTCAGTAATTAGAATCCTTCTTTTATTAGGTTTTTTTTTAATTATAAATAGTTTAAAAAAAAACCTTGTTTTTGGGGTTAGACTTTTTGATAGTTACACTTTTTGATAGTTAGACTTTTGGATAATCTTTAGTTCTCTTGTTCAAGTATTGAAGGATTAATTTCAGCAATTGTTACACTTTTTCTGGAATTGGTTGTTTGTGCTATTGTTGATTAATCAAGTGAATTTCTGGATTTTATTCTTTCTCATTAAAGTAAGTGCATGAATTCTTATATTCAATATATGAATAGTGTGATTATGACCATGGTAACTAAACTCCATAAATAGGGTTGTGGGAACCATGGGTGAATAATGAGGTAAAATCTAACTTAAAAAGTAATTCTAGAATAGTGTCTTGCATGTATTGATAATTCTTTCGTTTAGAAGTCTTTGAACGGATGGCAAACGTTAGAACTCGCCTTGATGCTACTTGCCGGACCAAGGAGGTATATAATAGGAAAAGAATTATCAACATAGATTCAGTGTACACTATCTAATAGGCTAGTGTCTATTTGTACGAAGTAATAACTTAGTCAATTATCGAATACAATGCTTAATATGAGGTAAAGGTAAGGGTTAGTATAGCAACACACATAGCCAGACCAAGGTGCGGAGTGAAATTTTCTAGATGTCGGACCAAGGATTTAGAGATACATAACTATCACTTTACATTGAAGATACTAGGAAAGAATTGTTATAGTTAGAATTATCATGTTTGAAACCTGTGGGGAATAATTAAGCCCTAGTTACTTTTATTAATTGATTAAGTTCCATGATTTAAATCTGTTAGTTGTTTACTTTAATTTAGTCAATTAATTTCATTAATTTAGAAACAAAAACTCCCCTTTATTGTCTTTTGTTTTCTAGGGAAATAATTGACTAAATAATAGTAATAATCGAATAAAGTTAAGTCTGAAATATTTTTTTCGTGGGAATGATCCCAACCTCATTGGTTGGGTTCTTTACTTGATACGACCGCTTTACTTCTTATTTGAGAAGTAAGTTTGAGCGTATCAAATTTTGGCGCCGCTGCCGAGGAAAGTAGCTTTTGATTAACTTAAACTTATTACTAAAGTTTAGTCAATATTTTCTTAATTTTATTGTTTTTTTTACTTGCAGAACTATCTTTCTTGTATGCCAAATACACAAAGAGGAAGAGAACTCTTGTTTCCCTACGACCAGGAATTAGAGCGTACACTACGCAATATGTATCGAAACATGGGTATTAACGATGATGATCAACAAAGGGGACAAATCCCTCTCCACGCCCTCAAGAATATTACAGAGGTTATGATAATATTGCAGACTCTGATGGGCCACTTGTCCTTCTTCCTCTACCACAAGGCCACACCTTTGTGGTAACAAGTAGTCTGATGCAAATGTTCACTACTAGAGGTCTGTTTTCAGGGCTAACTTCTGAGGACCCACATGCCCATATAGCTAAGGTAAGGGCAGTGTGTAAAAGTTGTGTAGGGAGGCCTGATTTGGATTTGGATGTAATAGGGCTAAGAGTATTTTTTCTCTCACTTACGAAAGAGGCTGCTATTTGGTTCACTGAGCTCCCTTACAACTCAATTTTCACTTGGAACCAACTAAGGGACGTTTTATTAGCACTCTACTACCCGGTCTCCAAGAATCTAAACCACAAAGACAGAGTGAACAACTTTGTGGCACTACCAGTAGAGTTAATTAGTAGTTCTTGGGATAGATTCACCTCATTTTTTAGAAGCGTCCCCAATCACCGCATAGATGATGAGTCACTGAAGGAATACTTCTATTGGGGACAGGATGATAATAACAAAGCGGTATTGGATACAATAGCGGGTGGTTCTTATGGGGAGTGTCCTTATGCCAAGATTGCCAAAAAGTTAGAGAAAATCTCCCGGAATAATAAAGCTTGGAGTACTAGGAAGTCTGATACTGGAAGAAATACCTTCGCAGTGCAATTCACACACAACCCAGACACAGATGAGCTTCTTGAAGAGATTGCTCAGATGAGGAATGATCTTGGGTTGGTATTAAAACATGTCACTGGGGGTACAGAAAAGATTAATGTAGTTAACCACTTGTATAAACCACCACCACCAAATGATGAATGTTATTATGAGGAGGATTCCTATGCGGTAAATGAGCAGACGGGGGGTTTCCGACTGAGTGCCCAAGGGTCAAATAAGGAGAATTGGCGCCAAGGTCAAGGAAACCAAGGTCCGATCTATGGGAACTATAACCGTGAGGGTCATTATGTCCGAGATGGAAATTACAACCGCAACAACAACTTCAATAGGGGTAACTATGGTAACAGAAATGATAGGAATGATGGAAATTACAACCGCAACAACAACTTCAATAGGGGTAACTATGGTAACAGATATGATAGGAATGGGCCCTATGTTCTCCTCAAAATCGTGCAGTTACTCCTAGGGATGGTGGAGGTAGTATGGTGCAAGTTGAGGATATGTTGCACAAAATGATGGGGAGATTAGATGCTACTGATGAGTACATTAAAGAGCTAAGGAGTGATTTAGCGGGTATTGGGAAGAAAGTCGATACACATGCAATATCGATTAAGCAGCTTGTGTTGCAAATGGCCCAATTATCTGCAACAGTGAACACACGGCAACCCGGCAATCTTCCTAGCAACACTATCCAAAATCCAAAAAATGATGGACACTGTATGGCAATCACTACTCGGGGTGTTAAGCAAACAATTGACCCACCTATGCTGTCTAATGAGGAAAAGGTGATATAGGATAATGATAAAGTGGTAGAGGTTAGTTGTGACATAGAAGATAACACTGGAAAACATGCAGAAGTGCCTAAAGAGGTAACTCCCATTCCTAGACCACCACCACCACCACCCCTTTCCTTAAAGATTAGTGAAAAAGACCGAGGATGGTAAATATCGGCGTTTTATAACAATGTTGAAGCAACTTTCTATCAATGTCCCTTTGGTAGAAGCTCTAGAACAAATGTCCGGTTATGCCAAGTTTATAGAAGATATGGTTAAAGAGAAAAGATCGGTCACATTTGAGGATGATGATAAATTGCAGCATTGTAGTGCTATTTCTACAAGATCTCTAGTACAAAAGAAAGAAGATCCGGGTGCGTTCACTATTCCTTGTACAGTCGGGTTATTACAATTTGTGAAAGCATTATGTGATCTGGGGGCAAGCATAAATATCATGCCCCTCTAGATTTAAAAGAAGTTGGGTTTTGGTGATCCAAAGCCCACTGCGATGAGGCTACTGATGGCCGATCGAACAATAAAAAGGCTTATCGGGATACTCCACGATGTGCTAGTAAAAGTGGAGTCATTCATATTTCCGGTAGATTTTGTTATTGTTGATTGTGAAGTCAATTTTGAAGTGCCTATTATTCATGGAAGTCCATTCCTTGCTACGGGTAGAGCCTTAGTTGATATGGAAAATGGGCAGATGAAATTTCTTTTGAACAATGAAGAAGTGACCTTCAACATTTGTAGGTCCATGAGGCAGAGTAGTGAGCTCCAATCGGTATCTGCTATATCCTACAAAGAAAAGATGAAGAAGCGCCATGACCTAAAAATTGAAAAACGGGAGTTTATGTTTGGGGATTTAGTGATTTTACACAATTCTAGGTTGCGCTTGTTTTCGGGCAAGCTCTAGTCCAAATGGAGTGTCCCTTACTTGGTTACCAACTATTCCCTCATGGAGCAGTTGACTTGGAAACCAAGGAGGGTGTGCGGTTTAAGGTGAATGGACAATGAATAAAAATCTATTTCGGGCATGTTCAATCGGCAAATGAAGTGATCGAGGCATACCATCTTGATGAAGTCTGAGTAATCTAGTATCTTAAGTCGTGCCGCGACGTTAAATTAGGCGTTGGTTGGGAGGCAACCCAACACGTATAGTTTTCTTTCTAGTAATGTTAGCATTTTCTACTAATGGATTTTAAATTTGCAGGCACATTACCAGGAAATTATGCAGAAAATCACTCCGCCACATTCACTGACAAATACAATAATGGACCACCACGCTAGCGACGGACCGTCGTATGAATCCGTCGTGCCAGGTATGTTTTTCATTTATTTTTCAAAATTAGGGCACCGATGATGAAAACCATGACGGACCTTTGCATATGCGACGGACCGTCGTCGGGGTCTTGTTGTGTCATTAACCAGCAACACGACCCGAACCGCCTGGAAAATTTTTTAAAAATTTCAACCTTTAAAAACCCCCCACCCCTTCATTTGAACCATTTCTTTCCCTCTTTCTCCCATTCCCTCCCTTTCTAACTTCCAACCTTTCTCATACTCCTCTCTATCAACTGATCCATATCACTTCCCTAAATCCCCAAATCCCCAAATCTCTTTTCTACTGGTCGGAGTCTGTCGTTGTGGTTCTGCTCTTGATAACCAAGTGCGTCACTTGCTTGTTTTTTCTCCTCTTCTCAGGTATGATTCTATGATCTCTACCCAGTTACATTGCATTTTTGTTTTTCAATTACTATTAGCCTATTTCTTTTTGGTGGGTCTTTGTTATTTGATCCAATTTTGTCTGACCTAGATTGAGAGTCCTCGAATTGCCTTCTTAAAACTCGAGAAATTGGTGCTTTAGCATTGCTAGTCTGCTAGGTATTTGGGTTACAAACATGTAGGTTAACATTAAGTATTTCGTTTGAGTCACAGAGGATTATTGTGGCATCCTAGGTTCTATCACTAAATGACAGAATGAGACTCCGACAATGGACCATCATGCCCACGACGGACCGTCATAGGGTCTGTTTCAACACCCCACTATTCGTTTTTTCTAAGTGTCCACCAATGGACACATGCGATGGACCGTCGTTCCCACGACTGTCCTTCCTCCACAACCGTTCTGGTTGTCAGAGACCCTATTCCTAAGGATCTCCAACTTTTTCTAAGTGTCCTATGACAGACATCTAAGACGGACCGTCATTAACACGACGGTCCGTCCTGCACAACCGTCATGGTTGTCAGAGACCCTTGTCCTAAGGGTCTCCATTTTTTTTCTATGTTTCCACTGACGGACATCAAAGACGGACCCTCATTAACACGACGGTCCGTCCTACACAACCGTTAGGGTTATCAAAGACCCTTGTCCTCATGGTCTTCATTTTTTTCTAAGTGTCCACTGACGGACATCTACGACGGAGCACCGTACCCTCGACGGTCCGTCCTGCACAACCGTCATGACGGTCAGAGACCCTAGTCCTAAGGTTCTCCAACTTTTTCTAAGTGTCCTCTGACGGACATCTACGACGGACTGTCATTACCACGACGGACCGTCCTGCACAACATCCATGATGGTCAGTGACCCTTGTCCTAAGGGTTTCAATTTTTTTCTAAGTGTCCACTAACGGATATCTACGACGGTCCGTCATCCCAATGACGGTCCATCCTGCACAACCGTCATGACGGTCAAAGACCCCTCTCCTAAGAGTCTCCATACTTTTTCTAAGTGCCCCACGACGTACATTGATGACGGACCGTCATTATCACGACATTCCGTCCTGCTTATCCGTCATAACTGTCAGAGACATTCATTCTGGGGTCTCCAAATACACATCGTTGAATTAAGACATGACGGACCCCATGACGGTCCATCATACTCACGACGAGCCGTCACCTGGTCCGTCGTGTTTTACTACTACTACAGAGATGTCATTACAGCTGCGCTCTTATGTGTATTTTGTCTCGTTTCTGCTTGTCCTGTTTGCTCCTTCTAGTACTAATAATGATTCTTTAGCGGTAGTATCTCTAACGGCACCGAAACAAGATCGAGTTTACGCATGTGGGTGTTCAAAGTCTTTAGCCCCGTGTCCCGATTGGTTATAGGCTCTGATGATGAGTATGATTCCGAGTACGTGCCCCTAGGCACTACCACTCCAGCACGAGTTGCACGTGCACCCAGAGCTACGCCCAAAAAGGTGGCGTCCGGCGTAGTCACTGCCTCCCAATCTGATGAGGAGCGTACACAGACCGGCACACCTTCTCGATCAGCTACACAAGTAAAAGGAGCGTCTGGTTCCTTAGGAGTTTCTTGGTTAGAGGATGCCTCTGGGCCCGCTGTAGTCCCTGCACCCACCACGGCTTCACAGTCTGCCTCGTCTCATGAGGCTTACAGTCCTGATTCCACTCCAGGTCACCGACTGGTGTTCTCGCCCCGGTTGCCGACCAGCCCAACCGGTGGTGTGTCGATGGGCATTACCAAGTGTATTCAGACGCAAAGTTTCTAAATGATAAAGGCATCATGACACGGACCCTTACACTGGAGAGGCGGTCCTCACGGGAAGTCTCCCCACCATGCCTGATATCCACAATCCCTTCACCAGACACCGACTAGAGTGGACAGCTTGTTCTTTGGGCCGCTACATTGAGGAGTTTGTCCGAGAGTTTTACGCCTCTTATGTGGCTACTCTCCAATCAAAGATCGATAGGCGGGCTGCCTCCGCCAAAAAGGCCCCACTTGAGCACGTCAGAGTACGCTGCATACAGGTTGACATCTCCCTGCCAGCCATCCGCCGGTATCTGTACGGCGAGGATGCTGATGCCACCAGGACCCCTCTCACCGCTGAGTTCTACTACCGGTGGCAAATTGTTAAAGATGGCCAATTCTTGCGTGAGCCATCACTGAGAGAGACCACCAAGAGGTGGATGGCCCTGCACTTATCTATTGATGGAGAAGGTGCCGACTGGGTAATGGAGCCGAAGGGAGCCATCAAGAAGGCTAACTTGACCTTGACGGCTAAGTTTTTATGGTTGATTGTCCGCCACGGCTGCAAATAATATAGTTACATGGCATCGCGCAGTTCTGATGGCAGTGATGATAGCCGGGTTTGAGCTTGACTTCGCTTGGCTTCTACAGGCGGTCATGCACGAGAGGGCTCTCAAGGTCACCACTACTTACACATTTCCGTGCATGATATTTTCCTTATGCAGGTCCGCAGGTGTTCCCATCTGGTACATTGATCAGCTCAAGACTCCGCTGGACACTGTTGATATCGGCCTCATCATGGATGAGGCCAATGAGTTGGTTCCACGCAGAGGGCCCTGTCCAGAGGTGCCTCCAGTTTGTGAGAATCTTTCTGATATTGTAGCATATGCTCAAGCGGCTACGCAGGCTACTTCAGCAACCAGTAACACTACCACGGTCGAGTCTATCCCGGGTAGTAGCACTGCCCCTAGCTCCTCTCGCTTAGCCCCTTTCCCCGCTCTGGTCCCGCTTGCTAGGGTCCAGAAACTAGAGGCTCAAATGGCCACACTTATGCATCATATACAACCTTGGATGCAGAGGTCTATTGCTGAGGCAGAGGAGCGCATGGAGCGTAAAATGGCACAGCACACAAAGCGAAAGATCGCTGAGGTTCATCAGCGCTTAGATGCTTTTGAGTTGGGTGGGTGCTAGACAGGCCAGCTCCTCCGGTGGACGTGTCGACCCTTCAGGCTGTGCTTGAAAGTCTGCGAGCAGATATCGATATGATCCTAGAGGCTAGGGTGCCTGAGTCTGAGGCCCCTTCTGCAGATCCTGCTGAGGACACAGTGTTGTCGTCTTTATTCGCCACTTCTGAGATTCCACCACATCCCCCTCAAGAGCATGGCAAGAGGCGTAGGGGTCAAGAGGAGGATGAGTCTAGAGCAAGGAAGAAGGAGCGCTGTGAGATGGAGGCTGCAAGGAGAGCCTTGATTGCTGATGAGGAGGTGCGTCAGATCAGGGTTGTAGAGTCAGCTGCTGAGGCATCTAGCTCCAGATATGTGGAGACATCGGGAGGCACTACTGATAGTGCTATTGCTGATGAGGACACTACTGAGGGTGTCACGACTACATAGGTGTTCCGGGGAACCGGACCCACCAGCTTGTTGTTCGTCGGCGCTTTGCCCCAGGTTTGCTTCACCTACCACTCTCGTATTTCAGTTTTTTTATGCATTGGGGACAATTGCATATCTTTTTGTTGGGGGTGGGGTAAATGGAAAGTGAGTGCTAAAGTGAAGTCTGAGTATCCCAATTCACGATCCTCTTTTGGGGTTTTCTTGCCTGTGTTCTTTTTCCCTAAGAGACTCTTGTGTACATAGTATAACTCTGAATCATGATGGCTAAAACAAAAATGATAACCTGGTGTAATGAAAATGATGCATGGCTAGGCACAGTAATTGATAAATGTGTGGCTCTAAGCATGACATAGAGATACACCACTGCATGACCCTAAGTCTAAGACTCGAACTAGGTGTCTGATAATCTGGTAGAGTAATGAGATGCAAGTGAGTGTGAGGAAAATTTGAATAGTACACTATTTGTACCAAGCTAGAACTTGCCTGGTTACACCTACTAAAAGTATGTTGTAATAGACAATTAGGAAAGGATCATAGGCACTTATTCAATATAGCCAATTTTTAGCCTGAATTAAAAAACGAATGAAATTAATCCCTCTTTGATCCAAATGATTTGAGCTTAAAATAGACCTTTCTTTTCACTCCAACTGATCTTTTATGGGAATAATGTGTTGGCCCTGGTCCCTCCTTGAACATGTGCACCTCAGCTTATGCCAAAAGCATAAGTTGAGGGTGGCTAATGCAGTAAACAACCTTTTCGTGGCCCTGACCCAACTTTGGGTATTGATTACTTTGATTCATCGCAAAGCCATGAGTTGAGGGTGGCTATTATGAGGAATGCTCTGGAAAGTGGGGTTGAAAGAACAAAGAGAGAGAAGAACAAAAGTAAAGTGACTCAAGAACCAGTTGAAAGTAAAGTGAAATAAAAAAATTATAATTACAATCAAGAAAAGAAAAGAGTCACTTACACAAATGAAGAAATAAGGGGAAATACCAAGGTGAAAGAATATAAGAAAAAGGGCGGAATAAAATGATGAAAAGGAAAGACGCTCAAACGATATGCCAAGGAGGGAAACAAGTCACTAAAGTATACCTTAATATACCCTACCTGACCCTGAGCCTATGTTACAAGCTAAGAAAGTCCTATGTTGATCCTAAGAGTTGTATGGCGAACTTAAAGCAGTGAAAATAAGGGCAAGCTTATGGCAATATGTATGAATGAGTTGTGAATTTGTTCTGAGAGTGAGTGTTGAAAATTAATCCTTATACTCAAACTGAAATCATTGTGTGAAAAATGAGGATGTTGTTTTGAAGTGAAGACAGTAGTTGCAATACCGGAAATATTAGCACCTCGGTGAGAAATTGAAGAGGATAGGTGTCACTGCGTGGTGAGTCTGTGTCATGATCTGGTTCCACATAATTTAAGACTAATAGTGATAACATCCATAAACATAATGAGACTTATAGGTATTGATAGCCAAATCATTGCGAAAGCTAGAATATGGATACTATTGTACAATGATTTCGTAGTGAGTCATAGTGCGTCGCTTGAGGACAAAAAATGAATTTAAGTTGAGCGTGTTGATGTACTGTGGTTTAACGGTACTTTTAAAGCTTTTTCCTTATGTTTAGTGTGTGTCCAAAATACTTTTTGTATTAATTTTTATGTAAATTTCTCCTTATTTGCAGGAAATTTATCCAAAGATGAACGCAGAAGTTTTTGAGCGAGAAATGTAGAAGAGACCACCTACAGAGCTTATGACGGTCCGTCGAGCCTGTGACGGTTCGTAGGTGGCATCGTAGTGAGGAGAGAAGCTACTGAAGGAAGATGGGGAAGTCTAACCTAGTGTGGAATTACGGAAGTCCACGACAGACCGTCATAGCCACGACAGTCCATCCTCTTGGTTCGTCCTGATAATCAGAGAGTAGTCCCAGTACCCAAATTCCAAAAGGTTAAAGTATTATGGAACGGACCGTCGTACTTGGAATGGTCCGTCATACCTGTTCGTTGAGGGTAATGAAGAAAGCAGCAGAAGATTTTTTGAAGTATGGGACGACGGAGTCCATGATGGCCCGTCGTGACCACGATGGTCCGTCACGAGGTCCGTCAACCCAGACGTGTTTCGACATATTTTTAGTAATTAGAATCCTTCTTTTATTAGGTTTTAGTTTTTATTATAAATAGTTCGAAAAAACTCATTTTTGGGGTTAGACATTTAGATAGTTAGACATTTTGATAGTTAGACTTTTGGATAATCTTTAGTTCTCTTGTTCAAGTATTGAAGGATTAATTTCAGCAATTGTTACACTTTTTCTGGAATTGATTGTTGGTGCTTTTGTTGATTAATCAAGTGAATTTCTGGATTTTATTCTTTCTCATTAAAGTAAGTTAATTATCAAGTTAGGAACCTATGGAAAACACTTAAGCCCTACATACTTTATTAATTGATTAAGCTCCAAGATTTGAATCTGTTAGTTGTTTACTTTAATTTAGTTAATTATTTTCATTAATTTAGAAAAAAAACCTTTATTGTCTTTTGTTTTTTAGGGAAATAATTGACTAAATAATAGTAGTAATAGAATAAAGTTAAGTCTGAAATATTTTCCTCATGGAGACGATCCCAACCTCATTAGTTCGGTTTTTTACTTGCTACGACCGCTTTACTTCTTATTTGAGAAGTAATTTTGAGAGTATCACATACCAACTTGGAAATAGCAATCTATGTATCTTCAAGAAAGGACTAGAATCACCTTAATGACCTGAACCTACACTTGTATAAAAAAATAGAAGAAATAAGGGTTAGTACAACCACATGCACTAAGTATGGAAACATATGCAATTAAAACATTTAAAAATATGCACAAGAGACATTTTGGTTATAATCTTGCTATATTCACTATAAAAGCCTTTATTCCCTTTATGCACATTCCAAGAATAATGTACAAGTCCACACCATGATTAACACCATGATAAAGCCATTCTCAACATTTCGTATTCAGAGTTCATTTTATCAATACATCATGAGACATTACTCATACCCCCAATTCAAGTCTACTAGTGTAATGTGTATGTGACGCCGCATAAACCCCACACACTTCAAGCAAACTATCACAAAGATCACAAGCATTGTCGTTTACCTCATACATCATCATAACAAGTATAATCAATAACATGCATACCATGTGTTACAAAAATAACCTATATCATATGAGACTAACATCATGCATACAATCCATACCATATATACATAATGAACCCACCCTAGAATTCCTCTCAAGATCTACTTATGCAATGTATAGGTAAAGTCACATACCCTTGCCTACCCAAAGTAACACCTCTTAAGTAGTCCTAGTTATCGTTCATCTTCTTTCTTTCATTCATTCATTTTATCATTCGAGAAACTTTTACATAACAAACATAGACCATTTGAGCTACATGGAATTCAGTGTCAACCCCTCACACAGAAAGGAAGGTGTCCTACTTCCAAGGTAAGACACAAACATTCGTAAAACATCTATGTGGATTCACTAGCTAAGGAACCTATAGGGGAACATAGTTAATAAACTAGGAGGGTGTTGTTAGAAACCCTCTTTATGCTAATTAACATTGTAGTTTCCACCTCATGAGATCATCGGGTGAACCTTTCTTCCATTGTGAAAGAACACCTCTCATTTTCAAGTTCACTTGGTGCTAAGCTAAATTCCCTTTTTAAAATTTCTTTAAGTCTTTCTTAAACATCAATTCTTAGTATAGGTCTTAGGAGTCTAACCCCTAATATAACATGTACATAGCTCATAGGTTCTAGGATGAGAAAGCTTTTTTATCACAAACCAAACTTCATGTGAGAACATTGATTCATAAACATAATCATAGAATGTAAATAAGAATCACCTTGACTCCCCAGGGACTACCCTAAGGGTCTTTGCGGAGGACCCAACCTTTGGTTTTGAAAGTTGTCAGAAATCGCATGCTCCACGAGGCTCAAGACATGAGCCGTTAAGTGACTCACGCCCCATAAATAGGACTCGTGAGTCAAGATTTAGCCTCACCCAACAACTCCCAAAATGAACCCTTAGCCACCAACAACGAACGTCCAACATGATATGTGGTTGACTCACGCTCTGTGGAAGTGTCTCTTGAGTTCAGGTTACTCTCCTCACCAAGACCTTTGGATGAACCCCTCAGTCCCCATTCTCGAGTGACCAGAGCAGTCCGTGGATTATTATATGCCTCATCGATGGGGAATCGTTGGTGGCACACAAACTAAGTGTCTCTACAAGACTAGGGTAAGGGTAGTTCGGTAATTATCTAATTAATTAGTTAACACTTAAAAACGGTTATAATTAGTAATTTTGGGTATATTAAGGTATTTAAGGTCATAAAACAAGTGTATCACCTTAAAACTCAAAAAACCCAAAAGCTCCCACTTTTCTCAAGATACTCTCACTACACAAAGACTCCATTGAAGAAAAAGGTCAAAGCTTCAAGTAGGGCTCAAGAAAGAGACTTTCCTCCACTAACCCCTAAGGATTAATAAGATATGGTAAATCTTGACTCGTTGGACTCCTTTCCCCAAGAGGTTCCTCTAAACTTATTTAAGTGTTCTTCAAAATTTCTAGGTTTTACTCTATTTCATGGGTCTCTTTTAAACTGGACTTATTTGTTCTGGAATTTTTTAATAATGATTGAATATGAATGTTTGTGAATGAATTTATGTATATCAGAGTTTTTTTTTACCTAATTCTCTAAAGACCCATGAATGTTCTCTTAACCCTAACTCTTGAATTGTGTTGGGTGATAACCAGAGATGATGCAATTGAGAATTTTCCTGTATAATTGACTACTATATTATGATGATAATCGACTTGATGGATCAATATCATGGATTTTGGATGAAGTCTTGAAAGGGTATCTTGAAGGCTATTGGTAAGACCTTCAAGGCTATGAACATTCTATTGTAGTATTATTGGTTTATCTTTGGTTAAATGGATTACTTGAAGTATGAAGGATGACATTGGATATGGTGATATTCTTAAACAAAGAAAAAACTCCAATTCATCAGAGCAATTGGTTCTCTATACCTTAGGAATCTGGAATTCCGCTCAGAAAAATTATAGCACGATTAAGAAAGAAATTCTTGCTATTGTTCTTTCCATTACTAAGTTTCAAGATGATTTAATCAATAAAGAATTCTTGCTTACAGTAGATTCTAAATCTGCTAAAGAATTCCTCCAAAAGGATGTTAAGAATATTGTTTCTAAACAGATTTTTGCCAGATGGCAAGCCTTATTAGCCAGCTTCGATTTCCAAATCGAATTTCTTAAAGGTGAAAATAATTCTTTACCAGATTTTCTAACTAGAGAATTCTTGTAGGGTAAACATGAGCAGACCACAGATTTGGCCCATAGCAGGTAAACAACAAGTCAGGCCCAATACAAGATGCCCAACAAGAGCATCAGGACCATTGCAATAAGGTTTAAAATAAATCATACAAGGACTGATTTAAACAGGTATTCGGCTTTATCCCAACTGCCTCCAACCATTCCTCCTGAACTTCCTCAGAATAGTTCGTCAAAAATGTTGATCTTGGAGAAGCCTTTTCTAAAGGAACAAGAGCCTAGCTCATCTTCATCACCAAGCGGAGAACTTAGATTTTCCCAAAAGAAAACAAGTGACTGTTATGCTATGAAAGAGCCCCAAAGTTTTGCAGAAGCAGTCTCTCCAAGTAGTGACAAAACTACTCACAAAGAGAAAGAGAATTTTGAAATGGTTTCTCTACAGGATTTTCCTATCCTTGCTTTAGACAAGGAGTATGAAGGGTATGAGATAAAACATCTCTTAAAACCAATTTATACAAACTGGAATATATGTAGAAACAGATAATTCCTTGAAAAAACAGAAGGTATTTTGAATTCATCCTTGTTGATAGAGGATCAGTTGAGATTGAACTTGAATTAGCAGACAAATCTGACCCAGATAGCATTGCTTACTCTAAGTTCACAATTAAAAAGATTTTATCTCCATTCAATTGTCCTGTAGACCATTTGCAAACTCCTATTAATCTCTCTAAGAGATTTAACCCACAAACCTATAATTGGTATGACAACAAGAATGCCTGGATAAACTTCTTGCATGTTAGACCTACAACCCACCCAGGTTTGTGAAATATTTTCCAGAAGTTGCAGCTTCCACTATCCCAAGATGGTTCTACGAATGGTGGAGCTTCTTTGGTGGAAATTAACAAGTAATGCCTCGACAATTTGCTGAGAAATATCCTCAGTTCCAGATCGATGAACGCATATCTACACTACCAGAGAATATAAAGCTCTATAAGTTTTTCTTTAAAAAATGTTTATCTTATATTATAAGTTGGACGTTTTTTATTGCAAATTTTGACAGGATTAAGTTTCTTTCTAACGAAATCCGAGTCAAAGGTTGGTCTCCAGCCAAAACAGATACACCTCCATCTTTAAGTGAGAAGACATTATCAAAAGTTTCACCCTCAAAGAGTGAATTGAAGAAGAGACTTGAAAAATCTCTATCTGAGTTAGATGATAATAAAGATGAAGTTTCAATTAAGCTACTTCTTGAAGAAGCATACTCTCAAAGCGATGACAATGGTGATATGATAAATCCAAAGGCTTTAGAAAATTCATATTTAAATCCAATTGATTAAATTCTAATTGAGGTATTAAGACCAGAATAATTAGTCTTTCTAATAGAGATCTAAAAGATCAGAATTATTCAGAAAGAAACAAAGAAGTCTCAAAGAGATGGAATCTTTGTTAAGATATTCAAAATGGAATAATGAATTTCATCATCAAAAATCAGAGGAACCAGTCAGCACCTGCAAAGCCTGGCCGACCAAGACCTTATCATCAACAATAACCGATAAAGGTGGCAGACAAGAACTTTACTAAACATGAAGTCGAAAAGGAAAGATGCCTTCTCAAAAGCAAAAGTAGTCGAGGAAAATAAAGAAGTTATCTTGCTTTATCAAAAGCAAAAGCAACGGAGGAATTCTTGCTTAGAGTAGATTGTAAATCTTCTAAAGAAATCCTCCAAAAGGATGTTCAGAATCATAATAAACCTTGGGGATGGTTTGGGTGAAATCCACCCCACGGAATTTACCCTGTTCTGAAACCTCTGTAGTTTCATAAAGGTCATCTTCTGCCTGCTAACTCATGTTCAATCTCAACAGATCATGTATCAACAAGCATGAATTCAAAATACCTTCTGGTTTTCAAGGAATTATCTGTTTCTACATAATTCTTGTTTGTATAAATTGGTTTTAGCAGATGTTTTATCTCATACCCTTCATACTCCTTGGCTAAAGCAGGGATAGGAAAAACATGTAGAGAAACCATTTCAAATTTCTTTTTCTCTTTGTGAGTAGTTTTGACACTACATGGAGAGACTACTTCTGCAAAACTTTGGGGTTGTTTCATAGCATAACAGTCACTTTTTTGCTTTTCGGAAAATCTAAGTTTTCCGCTTGGTGATGAAGATTAGTTTGGGCTCTTGTCCCTTTAGAAAAGGCTTCTTCAAGATCAACATTTTTGACGAACTATTCTGAGGAAGTTCAGGAGGAAAGATTGGAGGCAGTTGGGCTAAAGTCGAATACCTGTTTAAATCAGGCCTTGTATGATTTATTTCAGACCTTATTAAAAATGGGCATGATGCTCTTGTTCGGCCACTTGTATTGGGCCTGGCTGGTTGTTTACCCGCTATGGGCCTAATCTGTGGCCTGCTCATGTTTACCCTGCAAGAATTCTCTATTTAGAAAATCTGGTAAAGAATTATTTTCACCTTTAATAAATTCGATTTGGAAATCGAAGTAGGCTAATAAGGATTGCAATCTGGCGAAAATCATTCCTCCTGAACTTCCTCAAAGTAGTTCGTCAAAAATGTTGATCTTGAAGAAGCCTTTTCTAAAGGAACAAGAGCCCAGCTCATCTTCATCACCAAGCGGAGAACTTTGATTTTCCCAAAAGCAAACAAGTGACTGGTACGCTATGAAACATCCCCAAAGTTTTGCATAAGCAGTCTCTCCAAGTAGTGTCAAAACTACTCACAAAGAGAAAGAGAAATTTGAAATGGTTTCTCTACATGTTTTTCCTATCCCTGCTTTAGCCAAGGAGTATGAAGGGTATGAGATAAAACATCTGTTAAAACCAATTTATACAAACAGGAATTATGTAGAAACAAATAATTCCTTGAAAACCAGAAGGTATTTTGAATTCATCCTTGTATATAAAGGATTAGTTCAGATTGAACATGAGTTAGCAGACAGAGGATGACCTTTATGAAACTACAGAGGTTTCAGAACAGGGTAGATTACGTGGGGTGGATTTCACCCAAACCATCCCCAAGGTTTATTATGATTCTTAACATCCTTTTGGATGATTTCTTTAACAGATTTACAATCTACTCTAAGCAAGAATTCTTTATTGATTAAATCATCTTGAAACTTAGTAATGGAAAGAACAATAACAAGTATTTCTTTCTTAATCGTGCTATTATTTTTCTGAGCGGAATTCCAAATTTCTGAGGTATAGCGAACCAATTGCTCTGATGAATTGGAGTTTTTTCTTTGTTTAAGAATACCACCATATCCAATGTCAGATGTATCAGTCTCAACTATCATAAAAGATTCTGGGTTAGAGATACCAAGACAAGGAAGATAAATCCTTAGGTTGTTTGGGCTGTTAGATATCATGTGATTATTTAATAAGAAGGATAATTTTTTGTTTTATTAACTCGTCTGTGTTCTAATTAACTTTGTTTATTGTTCTAATTAACTTTGTTTATAATAATCTTCGAGTTATAGCATTGTTATTATCTTAATAATAATTTCAGATGACTTTGATTAAATAAGTTATGGGTCAAGGTTTCCTTATTATCATGTTGAGGTTTTGTCTCTGCATAAGTTTGAGTGTGCCGATTAATTTCCGGCTTAAGGAGTTGGTAATCCTGAAACTAGATCACTGTAAGTCCAGTAAGACCCAGGGGGAAGTCAACCAATCATTTGGTGTTCCGTCCTACAATAATACTTGCCAAAGACTTGTAACATCCATCATGCGTGATATAAGTTGAGTAATATCCAAGGCCATTTTAATAATTAAATCATTGTCATCCATATTACTATTTTGATAATCTTTTCTATAACAACTTTAGTATTATTTAAACATTGTTTATCTTTTCATAATCTTGTTAATACATATTTAATTTATCTTAATTGTTTTATAATCCTTTAAGTTCTTTCATTCCTAAAGACAACTGCTAGTTATTCATGAACAACAATAATATTGTTAAATATGTTAATGTTTCTCTCTCTAAAGAAGAAAGTCGTTACAAAAATTGGTCCATCCCTAAAGAACCATTTAATAAGATTTACGAAATAGGTAATTTTAATTTGTTCAAAAGTTTTAATATAAAAACTTGTGAATCAACTTCTGCAATTAATAACTATTTGGAGACTATTAAATTGTTGATTACTCCAGACATAGACTGATATAAGAAAGAATTTAAATTCCTTCATCATGGTCAAGTAGCTGTAAAACCTCTATTACGTAAAGATTTAAATATCCCTATTTGTTTACTTCTTAGAGATGCTAGACTTCTTAATTTTGATGGTTCGCTGTTAGAAATCTTAGAAAGTAATCTAGCTAAGGGGCCAGTTTACTTTAATTGTTATCACAATTTCTCTATAGAATTAGAAGACCCCAATGTTCTTGACACTTTGACGCTTAACATCAAAACAAAAAACATGAATAGTAAATTAGGAACCAGAGATTTAGCTGTAATATATCGAGTTTATTACAAGCTAATGAAAACCACTATTTCCCCAAAGGCAATTAACTCTAGTACCAAAGGTGCTACTATACTTATGGAATCTAATCAAGAGCATAGCACTACTTTTGTTCCTAGAATGTTACAGTGGGATGAGATTCTCTTTGACGATAATTGGAAATTTGAATCTATTACCGAAACTTTTCCTATTCAACCTTCTAGATCGTCCCTAGAAAGTGTTGTCCAATTTTCCAATAGATCTATTAGCCTTAAGTTTTTAAGATCCAACTCTTCAAGCCAATAAATGTCTATGGCTAGACCCTCTAGTTCAAAAACTTGGGAGGAAGATGACCTTTATGAAACTACAGAGGTTTCAAAACAGGATAAATGTCGTAGGGTGGATTTCACCCAAACCATCCCCAAGGTTTTTTAGTATGATTCTTCTTTTGCACGAATGCCTACTCCAAGCGAAATGAAAACCTCTTCTCATAAGAAAAAGGATTCAATAAGAGTTATCAAATTAGTTGATAACTTTACTCCTAATATGAAGAAAATTAATAAGTGGTGGATGAGTTCCAAACATGCTTTAAAGAAAGCATGGTATGTGGATACATACACAAGAGAACAAAGAGTCTTGTTTAAAGACAAATGGTTTAAGGATATGAAGAGATTCAAAACAGAAATTGAATTCTTCAAATGGTTTGAATGTTCTGGCCAAATTGATGAAACCAATTCATCGCTTCAAGTTTTTCTAAACAGGTGGCATACCAAAGATAAGGTTGTCGAAAGTATTACTTCTCCTCTTGAAGGATTAAACATTCCTTACAGAAAGAATGTTTTAAAGGAAGCTCCTTTCAAGAAGCCTTCTGAAAGTAAAGCACGTCCATTGTAACAGTTGAAGATATCAACAAGGTATTTGAACAAAATAATTATACTAATCAAGTTCTACAAGTTGTTTCTAACCAGATTGAAGATTCAAAGTATAATTATAGTGGTACCAGCCAGATTGGTAACAAACCCAGCTCTTTAAAATCTGGTT
This sequence comes from Solanum pennellii, assembly GCF_001406875.1. NCBI lineage: Eukaryota > Viridiplantae > Streptophyta > Magnoliopsida > Solanales > Solanaceae > Solanum > Solanum pennellii. The sequence goes on along the minus strand of NC_028647.1, from coordinate 33,975,555 downwards.
TCAATTTAGATACCAACCCCATTTTTAAAATCCATAAATTCTCTCCAAAAGATTTTCCCAAATCAGCTAGTGAATTCAACAACTCTCAAGAAATCCTAGAAAGGATTAATGATCAGATTAAAAGGATTAAGATTACTCAGGGAGATAAGGTAGCTGCCTTAAGATAAAGGCTTCCTCACTCCAAAAACTTTTATCCCAGACCCTCTTTTCCTGATATCCAGTTTGAGGAAAACAATATGCATCCCCAGAGTGTTGCAGATGGCACAGGTATATCAGAATGGAATATTGATGGAATGGATGATGGTCAAATCTACAATGAACTCCAAGAAACGGGCATGAACATTACAGCCTATAAATGGAAAAATGTTACCGACAAACAAGCAACTAACAGGATAGTTGCAGGGTTTACTCATAAATTGGTGGAACAATTATCTCATAGAACAAAATAGAAATGAAATTCTTAATGCCATGGCAAACAAGAATATAGTTAAGACTGAAGGTGGACAAACCACTACATCGGTAGAGGTAGTTGAGGACGCAATTGCGACTCTACTTTATAGTATTGCTAAACATTTTGTGGGAGAACCACGACTATTTCAAGATAGGAGTTTAGAGATTCTAAACAATCTTTACTGCAAGAAATTGACAGATCCGGGTGGTATAAAGATATGTTTATTACAAAGGTCATGCTAAAAGATGACTGCAATAATGATTATTGGAAAGAGTGATTCCTTAGTGGATTACCTCCTCATTTTGCAGAAAGTTCGATCCAAAATTAGAGATTGATGTGAAGGTAAAATTCCTTATTCAGAAATGACCTATGAGATCTTACTAGCTTAATTCATTTTGTAGCAATGAAGCTATGTACTGATCTGAAGCTAAAGGAACAGCTTAAGAAAGATCAGAAATTCTCAAGTAATGAACTTGGAAGCTTTTGTCAAGACTTTGGATTCCCAAGTCTAAAGCCCCCTTCAGCAACAAAGGTTTCACAGAAAGAACAATAGCAAGAATTTCTTTCTTAATCGTGCAATAATTTTTCTTAGCGGAATTCCAGATTTCTGAGTTATAGCGAACCAATTGCTCTGATGAGTTGGAGTTATTTCTTTGTTTATGAATACCACCATATCAAACGTGAGATGCATCAGTCTCAACTATCATAAAAAAATTTGGGTTAGAGATACCAAGACAAGGAAGATTCATAACCATAGTCTTGAGTAAGGTAACTGCATTGGTGTGATTGTCACTCCAAGGTGACGGATTATTTTTTAACCTGTCAAAAAGAGGTTTGCAAATATGTCTAACTTTGGGAATAAAGTCAGCAACATAATTGAGACTTCCTAAAAATCTCTGCAGCTGAGTTTTATCAAAATGACATTGGTAAACATATCAGAAAACTCGATTATTCTGCAAAACGGTTTATAGGTACCTTGATGAAGATCATGTCCTAAAAATCTGATATTTGTTTGAAATAATATAATCTTTTTAGCACTAATGACCAAACCATTGTGCTTAATAATATTAAAGAAAACATTTAAATGTTTGAAATGAGAATCTATGTCTTCGGAGAAGATTAACACATCATCAATGTAGACAATTGAAATATTGATAATATGATTAAAAATTGAATTCATTATATTTTGAAATTCAGATGGGGCATTCTTAAGCCCAAAAGGCATGACATTCTATTCATATTGTCCGAACGGGACATTGAAAGTTGTTTTATATTTTTATCTTTTTCAGCAATTTGAATTTGCCAGAAACCTGATTTTAAATCACATTTGTTGTAAACATTTGCTTTATAAGTTCTCTTTAAAAGACCCCCTTTTTTAGGAATCGGATAGCAAATCCATTTTAAAACTGAGTTTAAAGGCTTGTAATTAATTACAAGTCTTGGAGAACCTCGTTCTTGTTCAGCTGCATTGTTAACATAAAATGTTGAACAACTCCAAGGTGATTTTGAAGCACGAATAATTTTATTATTAAAAGGGTTTTTATTTCTTCATTGCAGATTTCCACTAATTCATGGTTCATCTGAATAGGCCTAACTTTCGTAGAAATAGCCTTTTCATCAAATCCATCAATGTATGGTAAATCTATAATGTGGGTCTTTCGATCAAAAATTGTGTTAGGAACTTCTGAGCAAATTTCACTTTCAAATTTCTTTTGAAGATTAGCAATTTTCGCAACCATTCCTGGGGTTTTTTTAATTTGCTCAATTTTTTTTATTTTAATATCTTCTTTGAGAAAACAAATCTGATTGATTTTAAGTGCAGTTTGTTTATGTAAAAATTTACTTTCTTCAACAGAAAGTGTCTTGATATAAGGAAACAAAATTTCTTTTCCTAAAATTTTTTTTTATTAGATCAAAATCAGAAATATAAGGTTTTATCTGAGTGATGAAAGGTATACCCAAAATAATTTCTTCATTAATGTTTTTTTTATTACAAAATCATTAGTAAGGCAAATACCGTCGTTGCAGATATGAGCATTGGAAAGTTTATAATTTTTTACAGATACGCTCACCAATCGCACTGTATAGCTTAGTAGTTCCCTTCTAGAGGTACTTAGTTAGAATTAAACCTTCAACAATGCAATTTCTATATGCACCATTGTCTAACAGAGCAATTTTGTTAAGTACAAAATTAGAATTAACAACTAGTTTAATCATAATGTGAGAACTTTGAGGTCTCACTTTTGTAATCATACTAATACCTGCATCAGTATTACCTGTATCAGTTTCATCTCTAGGTGATGAAGGAGTAAACTGAGGGTCTTTAGAATTTCTTTCTTCATTATCTGATGAACTGATTCTTTTGCTTTGAGTGATACTTTAGCATCTTTTAAGAATTGTTGTGCTAAAGCATCAATTTCAATCTTGTTAAGTCACGACTTAACTTCTTTAACTTCTTCCTTGAGAAAGTTATCTTCTGCACGAAGTTCATTGATAGAAGGTTTTTCCTTCTTATCTGTATACCTTTGCATGATTTGCTTCATGCTGAAAGGAGTTACATTCCTTGTAACTTCTTTCTCCTTATGTTTAGTGACAAGCTTTTGAAGCTCTAAAAGATAGCTTCTTCTAGCATCATTATCTTTGATATGCTCAATAGTTGCAAATAAGATTTCTGCAAAATCTTCTGAGAGTACTCTGATAGATTGTCTATCACAATGACAAAATGCTGCTTGGAAATTGCATTCTTGTCTACTATCTTCTGAATCTTGAGCAACATTGAGGAATTCTTCATCCTCAGTTTCTTCTTTAGAAGAGGAACCTGAATCTGATTCTTCTTCGTTCAATATAGACAGAAACTTTTCCTTAGTTTCTTCATCAACTTCAAGAAGATTGATCTTCTTCTTTTTTCTTTGATTTCTTGGACAATCAGGAGACTTGTGTCCTGACTTTGCACATGTCCAACACCTGTCTTCGTTAGATGTGTTGTGAGAAGTTTTCTTTCATTTAGAATATTCTTTCCTTTTTGAGGATCTTCTTTTTAGGTGATGATTTTCTTCATCGTTCTTTCTTTGAAGCCATTTTTGCTGAATGGGGCTTTAGACTTTGGAATCCAAAGTCTTGTCAAAAGCTTCCAAGTTCATTACTTGAGAATGTCTGGTCTTTCTTAAGTTGTTCCTTTAGCTTCAGATCAGTACATAGCTCCATTGCTACAAAATGAATTAAGCTGGTAAGATCTGCATAGGTCATTTCCGAATGAGGAATTTTACCTTCACATGGATCTCTAATTTTGGAACAAACTTTTTCTGCAAAATGAAGAGGTAATCCACTAAGGAATCTCTCTTTCCAATAATCATTATTGCAGTCATCTCTTAGCATGACCTTTGTAATAAACATATCTTTATACCACCTGAGATCTGTCAATTTCTTGCAGTAAAGATTGTTTAGAATCTCTAAACTCCTATCTTGAAATAGTTGTGGTTCTCGCACGAAATGTTTAGCAATACTATAAAGTAGAGTCCCAGTTGCGTACTCAACTACCTCTACCGATGTAGTGGTTTGTCCACCTTCAGTCTTAACAATATTCTTGTTTGCAATGGCATTAAGAATTTCATTTCTATTTTCCTCTGTGAGATAATTATCCCACCAATTTCTTAGAGTACCTGTAAACCCTTCAACTATCCTTTTAGTTGCTTGTTTATCGGTAGCATTTTTCCATTTATAGGTTGTGATGTTAATGCCCATTTCTTTGAGTTTACTGTAGATTTTGTCATCATCCATTCTATTAATATTCCATTCTGTTATACCTGTGCCATATGGAACACTCTGGGGATGCATGTTGTTTTCCTCAAACTGGATGTCAGGAAAAGAGGGTCTGGGATAAAAGGTTTTGGAGTGAGGAAGCCTTTATTTTAAGGAACCTACCTTATCTCCATGGTAATCTTAATCCTTTTAAGCTGATCATTAATCCTTTCTAGAATTTCTAGAGAGTTGTTAAATTCACTAGCTGGTTTGGGAAAATCTTTTGGAGAGAATTTATGGATTTTAAAAATAGGGTTGGTATCTAAATTGAAACCAGATTTTAAAGAGCTGGGTTTGTTACCAATCTGGCTGGTACCACTATAATTATACTTTGAATCTTCAATCTGTTTAGAAACAACATGAAGAACTTGATTAGCATAATTATTTTGTTCAAATATCTTGTTGATATCTTCAACTGTTACAATGGTTGTTCCTTTACTTTCAGAAAGCTTCTTGAAAGGAGCTGCCTTTAAAACATCCTTTCTGTAAGGAATGTTTAGTACTTCAAGAGGAGGAGTAATAATTTCGACAACCTTATCCTTGTATGCCACCTGTTTACCAAAACCTGAAGCGATGAATTGGTTTCATCAATTTGGCCAGAACATTCAAACAATTTGAAGAATTCATTTCTATTTTGAATCTCTTCATATCCTTAGACCATTTGTCTTTGAACAAGACTCTTTGTTCTCTTGTGTATGTATCCACATACCGTGCTTTCTTTAATGCATGTTTGGAACTCATCCACCACTTATTGATTTTCTTCATATCAGGAGTAAAGTTATCAACTGATGTGATAACTCCTATTGAATCCTTTTTCTTATGATAAGGGGTTTTCATTTCGCTTGTAGTAGGACTTCCTGCAAAAGAAGAATCATAATAAACCTTGGGGATGGTTTGGGTGAAATCCACCCCACAAAATTTACCCTGTTCTGAAACCTCTGTACTTCCATAAAAGTCATCTTCCTCCTGGGTTTTTGAACTAGAAGGTCTAGCCATATACATTCTTTGGCTTGAAGACTCTTGTCGGAAAGAGTTGGATCTTAAAAACTTAAGGTTAATAGATCCATCGGCAAAATGGACAATACTTTCTGGGGACAATCTAGAAGGTTGAATAGGAAAGGGTTCGGCAATAGATTCAAATTTCTAACTGTCTTCGGAGAGAATCTCATCCCACTGTAACATTCTAGGAACAAAAGTAGTACTATGCTCTTGGTTAGATTCCACAATCCCACTTCATATTACACTTAAGACTCCTAACGTGTGCTATTCATGCATTCACATAGGGGTACATAGGTAAGGGATTATTAACTATTTTTAACTCACCAATGGAAGCACCTATACTTTACCCTAACATGGATATACACATGCTTACACGATATCCATACAACCAAAATCACAACTTGAATAGGAAAGTAGGCATAAGATTCACATAGTATCATCATAAGTACATGGTCATATATTCATCAATTTGCCTTCATGTCCATGGTCAAAACATATATAATGACAATAAAGTAAACATTGAAACCATAAGTGTACCATACCACACAATTCCATACAAGGCTTCATCAACTACAATACTATAAGGACAGTAGAAGAGAAGCATTCTTACCAATTTCTCACACTTTGATCAGCATTGATCAACACACCTTGTTAATGAACAATTCATATATAGGGAAGTATCTAAATGTACTTTAATCATAAAAGTAACCATGTACAAGTCGCTACAAGATCATACTATAACATAATACAAGGCATCTCACATGTACTAGGAAGTAGAGAGTCCTAAAGCATCAACTAACCTCCCTAGTTTAGTTCATCAATAATCATGTATCAATAATATACATTTAGGGCATTATCTAAATAGATATAAATCAAATCTAAATCATGCTTCATCTACCCTAGAATTAAGATCACATAAGGTTCATTACAACATTCAAATTGTGGACTAGATGAACCTAGATCCGTTCATGCCAAGATTCCTTTTCTTTCATCGTGAAGAATTCATACCCACAATCCATTAATATCATCAATATAAGGAAGTAGGTAAGGACAACATGCTCTACACGAAATCCTACTACCATTGCTATAACCTTGAGATCATAGTGAATATGCTATTTAAGACATCAATGGAAAGTAGAAGAATCATAGGCTAACAAACATTGATCAACATGAATCACTTAATACAATTCAACCAATTTATTAACCTAAAGAGGTAGCTATATGAACCACAGCATAATTGAATTACACTTTTATACCTTAAAAGGTCACCATTACAGTGAACCATAAAACTAGACCAAGTATGTTCAAATCTTCATACATTGATTCACGTGGGTAATCCATAAATGCTTAACCATCAATATACATACTAAATAGTAGACATAATCATATTAACATAATTGAATCACAAATCGACATGCATAAGATCAAGATCATAAATCCATACATAGGCTAAAACCGAGTTTGTGAAAGAGCATGGGTTCATCATGCAATATGATTGAAAATCACGTCCAAATCAGTACATAATCATAAATACATTCATATTATGCTTTTGAAATAAATTTAAGAACGAACCCATGGCTAGAATGAACAAGATGCACTTGATCATATTTTCTCTTTGAAACATTTGAGATTAACTCTCTAAATGGAAAGATAACTAGAGATAAAGGATCACCATACCTTTGTTTAGTTGAAAACCTCTAAAAATTTATAATTCATCCATTAAAACCCAAGCTCCAATCAGTTCTTGAGCTTCACAAACAATGGTGGTTTCTAGAAAAATATTTTTGGAGGGAAAGGCTTCAATCGTGTGCGTTGGTTTTGGAATGGGTTGATCACGTTTTGGACGACTTAAATAAACCTAAAAATAGATAAATAAACCTATTAGAGTCAGTTTATTACGTGGGTTAAATGTCCCATTCACCCCTCTAATGAAACAGATGCAAACAGTAAGTTGCAAGCCACCAACAACGGAGGCATCTACAAGCCGTTGGTCAGTTGATGGGCCGTGTATTGGCCTCTGTCATTTGTTCCTTGGAAAATTTTTGGCTTGAGACCTTCCCAAAATAAGTACCAGTCGAATATACCTCACCAACGGGCCATTGGTTGACCAACGAGCCATCGTTTTTGTTCGTCGATTGACACTGCCAAGGCAGTGTCTCGACCAGCATTGGGTCCTTCTAGTGGGGCCTTTTGCGGGGCCCTTTAGAAGCCGTACCCGGACGTTTCCAATGTAAATAAAACACTTACCAATTTTTTGACCTTCAACATAAGTTTCACCCAAAAAAAAGACCTGCAAGTCGTCCAAACAGGCTAGGCCCCATCAAGACACACGCTAAGCGTCTTAAGGGCTATCTTTCAAACGCCTTGGACGTTCTTGGATGTTTGAAATACAAACTTCTAGAAATTACATATACCACCATTAAAAATAATTATAACTAATTTATGAACTTCACAATATCATGACACACAATTATAAGCATGCATATACACATGAGGCACATAGGCGACTAGTCGTCGAACGTCTTGGTCGTCCCTTGACATTCGACTTCCAAATCACTTCAAACTTTACACACTTCCTCTATACAATACTATAAGACATTTTATGACCTTATAAACTTAATACATACAGGCTAGTATCTATACACCCTATCTCATCTAGGGGTCTTGAAATATCCCCCACTTGGGAACATTCATCCTCGAATGACACTTAGGGCTCTTTAATCACAACAAGGATTTCAAGGCAGCATATAGAAGTTCATAACAATTAATAACATCATCAAGTAATTTTAGCACTCAATGCACACAAGCAACGAAAACCTTTACTCATTCACTCTTTAATGCATCAAACACAAAGGCTCCGATCATGTTCATTGGAGGAACATCCTTCTCCTAGTCATAACATGATCATTACACTTCAATTCATTAAGATCCATTTTTGCAACGATTCTTCAAGTCACACATAGGAAGATTTCAACAACACTCAAGAACCAATTTAGGCACTCATACTTAAATGCACATACACTTGAGTTAATTGAATCAACAAAGATATTTATTAGATAGACCTAGTGCCAAGAAGGTCATACTGAATCATACCATTCTTAGTGGTGTCCATGGAGGAATGTCCTTCTCCTCAACACACTTACATGTATATTGAGTTCATACCTTAGCAAAGTACAAGGCCAATTCATTTTAAAATGAGAAATTATCAACTTTTAGCCAAGAAATGCTCTTGATTCATTCCTAGTGAAGTCTAAATGGTAAGTAACACCAAGTACATCAATACAAATAGGAAGCCATTTCACGAAAACTCAATCTCTAAAATAGTACTCACCTTCACGGTAAGCATAATTGAGAAGAATAACACAAATCATAGGCATACACATGAGCACTTAGCTAAACATGCTTTCACTTTTCAAGAATGAGCCTACAATTATGCATTCCAAATCATAAAAGTCACATAATTTTTAAGAGATACAATACATTTCATTTGAAAGAGACTCAACTTTCCATTATAAGGCTAAACATTACACCTCACAAGTGACTTCTACCATGTTTCTTATCTTACCTCATGAAGTCAAATGAAAAACTAGCATAACAAGATACAATTTAACATGAGAAAACATGGATTTTTATCATAATTTTTTTTTAATTCACTTTGGAACATTCATAATACCTTCAAGGTAATTTCAATCAGTACATGTCAAACATATAAGGTCATGCAATTCATACTTTATGTAAAACTCTTATTCATGAACAAGTTCATCAAGACTTCATTAGATTCAAGTTCAAGTAAGAATAGAAGGTCAATGATAGAAAATATATACAACCTTACTACTCCATCACCATCCCCCACTAAGGGTAAACCCACATAAGAGCGACTTAATCCCAGCTTAAGAGGATCTTAACTAAACAACCTTCGTTTTTATAACTTAAAAGCGATTACAACTTTAGAAGGAATTTACAGTAAGTCAACATAGGAACGCCAAGGTATTATAAACTTCATCTCCTAGGCAATTTATCCTCCAATTATCAAGTTAGGTCAATCTCATTAAACCACATAAGGTTTTAATAAAATACATTAGACACCAAGGTGATACATCCTTAGGGGAAACAATATAGGAGACTTAGTCTTAGGGACTCTTTCTTTTCTTTCAACATTAAAGTAAGGTAATTTCTAGGTCAATTAAACCCATATCATCACCCTACGAAGATAAGATTACAACCCTCAATTCTAGGGGAAACATCAATTCCACAACATAAAGGGACTCACAACACAATAAGAAGTTAGAAACAAATCTATGACTCATCATGCCATAAGACTCTCATTCTTCATTCCAAATAGCAAACTCCTTTTTACATTCATTATCATGTTCATATGCATTAATTCTATAAACATTTAAACAACTTCCAATCAAAAAACAATTTAGTTGATTTTTCAAAAATGTTACAGTAAGCTGTCTTATCATTACGCTGTGCGTGCTTTTAAATTCCAAAAATGTAACATTTAGGCAATTAATGGGAAAAGCACGACAACATGGTGTACAACACTTTACCATGACAAGCAAATTTTCATGACACCTAGGATAAAGTCTATACAAAGGACTCCAATCTATACTAGGGAACTTATCAAGGACCACATGTATACAAAAGGAAACATTGAACTCCTTTAAGTACATAATCTTAGGGTAGCATGCTTCCATAGGTAGTCACTAAGTATTTCAAGTTCAATTCGTAACATAAGGTTACCATCATGTAATATACAATATAGTAACACGTTATTTCAAAAGATACTCATGTCAACCATAATAACTTCAAACATACTTTGACTATATCATGACATACATTTTTAAACATAACATGCTATTTCACATAGTTTTCATATATAGCCATTAATGGCATCAAATCATCAAAACTACCAAAATTCACCTTCACACATACTCATTCAAACCATAAAACCAAGATATGTATTTAAAGTCACCTTTCTCCCTCAAACATAGAGAACAATCTCATCCAAGCAATCACATCTAAAAGACTACCGTAAAAGAAAACATAAGAGAGAGATCTTACAGAGTTAAGTTCTATGGAATGATATGATAATAATGAAGAAGGGAAACTCTATCTTCTTATAGCCTTTCGTACCATTTGATGTGTCGCGACTCACCACCAATGATACAAGACTCTACTAGACGTGGAAATATGAGACTTCTTGGACCCTAAACCACTTTTAAAACCTCGTGCTCTGATACCACGTTTCTCACAACCTAGAAGCACCCACTAGAAGTAATATGGTGTACTTGACCTGTCGGAGGTCTTATACAAAACATAGTTATCATTCATCACATCGACATAGTAAATTTAGCAAAAAAATTTAGAACTTTTCATAGTACCTCATATGCTAGAAACTTTACTTTATATATATATACAATATAAGTCATAATACATATATAGACTCTAAGTCTCTTTGTCATCTTAGAATCAACAACATTATAAAACATTAGAGACAAGGCCTTTAAAAACACATTACATAGCTATACAATATTGGAACACTTTTACAATAAAGACATAACTAGGAGATCCTTCGACTTAAAGATTCCTTTCATTGATCTTGGGAATCATCTATCAAGATCTTCACCATTCAAGACATCCTTTAAGCATCCAGAACCTACTCTTTGTGTAAAAGTATAGAAGAATGGGATTAGCACAAGAATGCACTAAGTATGGCAACCATGCAAAAACATGCATTTAAAAGGGACATTTTCTTAAAATCATACTTCATGCCTTTTTGAATAAATCCTTATAAAATCTTTAACCAATAGCATTTACAACATTTTCATACTTCATAGAAACACAGTCAAATGCCAAACATCATAGAAAAGCACATATAGAATTGAAGTTCCATTTGTGGTCACTTTACAGTGAGCTCAATCTTTTTAATAGTGAACTCTTTCTTTTAATTCATTAGCCTCCCAAGTAACTCTTTAGGGATACTTGGTGCAATGTATCACCTTAGGACCACAAGGAAAACCCTACATATCATCTACACAAGACAACACATACCATCATAGAAGTATAATACAACATAGACACAGTTAGGCCAAGACCTTCATCATATAGTCAACAAGATCAACATCATGCATAAAGACTCATACCATGAACATCTTCATAACAAGTAGACAAATACTAAAATGTCATGCATAAAGACTCATATCATGCACATCTTCGTAACAAGTAGACAAATACTACAATGTCATGCATAAGGAACACATACATAGTGGCATACATTACAACACCTTCCTAGAACATCCTAAGGAGATACTTGTGCAATGTCTAGATGGGTTCATTACTTCCATCTATTCGAATCCATTGTCCATTTTACTTTAGGGAAACTATATCCTTAACCGACATACACCATTTGATGCTAAATATGGAATCCAGTGTCATAGAACCCCACACCGAAAAGAGGTGGTCTACCGTCCAAAGTAGAACCAAATGTGACATAGCTTTCTAGGTGGATCCACAAGCTAGTATCATATGGTTGCAACATAGTTATAAAACTTGGAGGTATGTGTGAAAACCCTCTTTATGCCAAGATTAGGCATTGTACTTATTCACTCAGGGAAACCTTATTTATGCACATTGAGGCATTGTGGTTATCCACCTCATGAGATTTATGGTGACCTATTTTCCTACCATAGGAAGGTACACACACTCATATTCAAGATCACTCGGTGCTAAGTTAAGTTCCCTTCATTGAAAATCTTTATTATATTTTTACTTTATAAAACATAGGTTTAAGAGAATCATCCCCACGTATGCTTAAATCATAGGTCATAGGTGAAACTTCAGCAACCTAAATCATGTAAATAATCCCTTCACAGGAACATAGAATATGCAAAGCATCATCTAGTTTAGGGTACAATAAATACACCATTCAAGGCCTCTCCCTTGACTAGGTCTTCATACATGTGCATGTGTATACATATATGTGAGAAAACCTTTCACATAACACATTTAGACAACATGTTCATACATACATATTCATACATATAGAAACCAAAACTAGAACTATCCTATCAAGGTACACATGTTCAATGCATAGGTAAAGTCTCAACCCTTGCCCAAACTAGTACACCTATCAAGTCATCCTAGCTAAGGAAACACATATCATGCTTTCATAAACATCATGTTAGCAGGCATAGTAGTAGACACTAGTGAATATGAGAAATACCTTTCATTTAGACACCATGACTTATACTACTTGAAATATGCATGTAAGTAAGTGTTTGTGTACATTGGTCAATATGATCACATAATGGCTATCAAAAACATATTTAGAAAGCCACCCTCTTAGATCATTATACTCTTTCAAGCATAAACTACACAACAACTTTAGCATAGGAGATAAGCAAACTTCATATTACACTTAAGACTCCTAACTTGTGCTATTCGTGCATTCACATCGGGGTACATACGTAAGGTATTATAAATCATTTTAACTCATCAATGTAAGAACCTATACTTTACCCTAACATGGATATACACATGCTTACACGATAGCCATGCAACCTAAATCACAACTAGAATAGGAAAGTAGGAATAAGCTTCATATAGTATAATCATAAGCACATGTTCATATATTTATCAAGTTGCCTTCATGGCCATGGTTAACACATATATAATGACAATAAGTAAACACCGCCATCATAAGTGGACCATACCTTACAATGCATACAAGGTTTCATCAACTACAATACTATAATGAAAGTAAAGAGAAGCATTCTTACCAATTTCTCACCCTTTGATCATCATTTATGAATACACATTGTTCAAAAACAATTATAATATAGGGAAGTAGCTAAATGTACTTTAATAATAAAAGTAACCATGAACAAGTCGCTACAAGATCATACTATAACATAATACAAGGCATCTCACATGTACTAGGAAGTAGAGAGTCCTAAAGCATCAACTAACCTCCCTTGTTTAGTTCATCAATAATCATCTATCAATAATATACATGTAGGGAAGTATCTAAATAGATATAAATAAAATCTAAATCATGCTTCATCTACCCTAGAATTAAGATCACATAAGTTTCATTACAACATTCAAATTGTAGACTAGAAGAACCTAGATCAATTGATGCAAAGATTCCTTTTCTTTGATCATCAAGAATTCATACCCACAATCCATTTATATCATCAATATTGGCAGTAGATAAGGACAACATGCTCTACACGAAATCCTACTACCATTGCTATAACCTTGAGATCACAATGAATATGCTATTTAAGACATCAGCGGAAAGTAGAAGAATCATAGACTAACCAACATTGATCAACATTAATCACTTAATTCAATTCAACAAATTTATTAACCTAAGGCAATATCTACATGCACCACAACATAATCGAATTACACTTTTATACCTTAAAAAGTCAGCATTACAGTAAACCATAAAACTAGACCAAACATGTTCAAATCTTCATACATTATTTCACATGGGTAATTCATCAATGATTCACCATCAATATGCATACTAAAAAGTATACATAATCATATTAAGATAATTGAATAACAAATCGACATGCATAAGATCATACATAGGCTAAAATCGAGTTTCTGAAAGAGCATGGGTTCATCATGCAATAGGATTGAAAATCACGTCCAAATCAGTAGATAATGATCAATACGTTCATATTATGCTTTTAAAATCAGTTTAATAACGAACCCATGGCTAGAATGAAGAAGAAGCACTTGATCATATTTCCATTTGAAACCTTTGAGAATTAACTCTTTAGATGGAAAGATAACTAGAGATGAAGGATAAACATACCTTTGTTTAGTTTAAAACCTTTAAAACTTGATGACTCATCCATGGAAACCCAAGCTCCAATCAGTTCTTGATCTTCACCAACAATGGTGGTTTCTAGGGAAATATTTTTGGAGGGAAAGGCTTCAATCATGTGAGTTGATTTTTGAATGGGTTTATCATTTTCTGGACGACTTATATACACCTAAAAATAGCTAAATAAACATATAATAGTCAGTTTGTGACGTGGGGTGAATTTCTCATTCACCCCTTTAATTAAACAGACGCAGACACTAAGTTGCATGCCAACATCGACGGAGGCATCTACTGGCCGTTGATCAGTCGACCGGTCATGCCTTGGCCTCCGTCGTTTGGTCCTTGGCCAACTTTTGTCTTTAGACCTACCCAAACTAAATAACAGTCGATGAGACCCACCAACGGGCCTTTGGTTGACCAACGAGCCATCATTTGGTCCATCGATTGACACTGCCAAGGAAGTGTCTCGACCAACCTTGGGTCCTTCTAGTGGGGCCTTTTGCGGGGTCCCTTTACAAGTCGTACCCTGAAGTTTCCAATGTATATACAAGACTTAAGAAGTTTTAGATATTACACATAAGTTTCACCCAAAACAAAAACCTGCAATCGTCAAAATAGGCTAGGCCCCATCAAGACACACCTTGAGCGTCTTAAGGGCTATCTTTCAAATTCCTTGGACGTTCTTGGTCGTTTGACCTCCAAACTTCTCGAAATTTCATACACCACCATTAAACATAATTATAACTCATTAAAATACCTCACAATTTCATGACTTACAAGTATAATCATGCATAGACACATAAGGCATATAGGGGACTAGTCATCGAATGTCTTGGTCGTCCCTTGACGTTCGACTTCTAAATCACTTCAAACTTTACACAATGAATCTATAACATATTATAAGACATTTTATTACCTCATTACCTTAATATACACATTTTAGGATCTAGACACCCTATCTCATTTTGGGGTCTTACACCCAAAGTTGAAGAAAGTCTAAATATGAAATGACAGAAGGCAACGACAGACCGAAGACTTATCGATGGACCGTGTTGTTGGTACGTCAATTGATTCAGAGAAGATGCTAGCTGACGGAGAAAAAAAAGATGCTAAGTCTGGACTGACGGAGTCAGTCAACTACCCGTCGGTTTATCGATGAGCCATCGATGAGGTCTCTCTATTGATAAACCTTAATATTGATGAACTCTATGACAACAATACTGCTACGGTCCATCGATTGATCAACGGTCCATTCTTCACATCCGTATTTTCCAATTGAAACACTGAATTGAGAGAGTTTTAAAATTATTCTAAGTGTTAAACGACTAAAGTGGACTACGGTTCGGCGATTGATAGACGGACCATTCTGTACGTCTCTCATTTCCAACTAAGAAGTCTGTATAATGAAGAATCTAGAAATATTCCTAAGTTTCCAACAATAGACACTATCAATGGACAGTCGACCCATCGATGGGATGCCAATAGTGCCCGTCAACTAGTACTGCAGTCTAAACTTGAATGTGATTTGTGTTTCATCTTTCTATTTTTATTGTTTTATGTGTAAAGTAAGATTTCTATGAGACTAACAAACTGTTTTAAAGGTACATATGGCCCCCAAACAAGACATCATTTATTCTAGGGGGAGGTCCAAGTCCGTGGCACCATCCTGTCGGATGATTAGCACTTTTGACAATGAGGGGGACCCTGAATACATGACCCCACGCACCCGGACCCCTACACCAGCTGCAAGAGCAACTCGAGGCACCCCTAAGAAGGTGGCTTCCGGCATACTCACTACCTTCCAGTCTGATAAGGAGCGCACATTGACTGGCACACTGTCTGGGTCTGCCTGGAGTTCTGAAGGAGAGTGTAGCTCCGAAGAGGCATCAGGTTTGTCGGCCAACTCTACGGGATAAAATGAGGCCACTACCTTCGATTCTGGATCACTTGGAGCCACTCACCCAGAGGTGTCTTCCCACCAAGCCTCGTCTGATGAGGCTCATAGTTTGGAGTCTACTCTGGCACCTAAGGATGATGTCCCTGCAGCAGTTCCTAATTAGCCCAACTGATGGTGCGTAGATGGTCAGTATAAAGTTTACAGGGACGCATAAATTCTGAATGACAAGGGTTTGATGACTAGGTTAGTGTCAATCGAGCGGAGAGTTCTCATAGGTAGCCTTCATACAACCTCTGATGTGCATAGATTGTTTAGCCGCCACAGGCTCTAGTGGATGGCTAGGATTCTGGGGTCGTATAGCGAGGATATTGTTCGAGAGTTCCACGCCTCATATGTGGCGAGTGTCCAAGGTTCTTTGGACAGGAGGGCAAAACCTTATAAGCAGGACCCACTCACACAAGTTCTAGTTTGAGGCTGCCTGGTGGACATTTCTCTTACTAACATATGTCGTTTCTTATATGGTACCTTCATATATATCACTTGGAGCCCCTTGACCCCGGAGTTCGATTAAAGATGGGGTATGGTCAAGAGTCGCCAGTTTCAGAGGACCAACGATCAGAGAGAGTCCAGTAAGAGGTAGCTTGCACAGTAATTGTCCATTGACGGTGAGAGAAAACTGGGTTTCAGACCTCTAAGGCCTTATCAAAAAGGCCACCCAGTTCCTCCCGATAGCAAGGGTCCAGAAGTTAGAGGCCCAGATGGCCAACCTGCTGCATCATATTCAGCCTTGGATGTAGAAATCCATTGCCGATACTGAGGACCGGATTGAGAAGAGGGTGGCCCAGTAGTTGGAGCGAAAGATTCAGGCGGTTAACAAGCACCTTGATGGCATTTGAGATGCGGGTTCTTGCATGACCATCCCCCACCATTGACTTGACCACTCTATAGGAGGTTATGGCTAGTTTGCGAGCCGATGTTGACTACATTGTAGAGATGAGGGGGCCTAAGCTCGAGACTACACCTGTCGAGCTAGCAGAGGACACAATGTTTGCTGCACTATTCAGTTCCCCCATTGCACCACTGACTAAGACACGTGAGCGTACCAAGCGGCGCCGTTCCAGCCACACCACTGAGGGAGAGGATGCCCGTGCAAGGAAGAAGGAGAAGAGGCTACGAGGAGAGCCATTGTTATTGATGAGTAGACCCGTCAATTGAGGGCTCGAGAGCTGCGTGCTGAGGCATCTAGTTCCAGACCTGAGGCTATTGAGAGGAGAACCACTGAGGGTGCAGAGATTGTTGTGGGCACCAATAAGGTAGACCCTACTACTGAGGTTGCGGGTTCTGAGAAACCGGACCGCCTGATTGTTGATCATCGGTGTTATGCGCCTTAGGTTTGCTTCACCTACCACTCTATCTTTTTATTTCTTATGCATTGGTTGCAATTGCATGTTTTTTTTTGTTGGGGGTGGGGTGAATGGAAAGTGAGTGTTAGGGTGAAATCTGAGTAGCCCAACTCACGATCCTCTCTTTGGAGTTTTCTTGCCTGTGTTCTTTTGCCCCAAGAGTCTTATTACTTTACTGTTGAACCAGAATGTAGTAACATGTACAAAGTATGAAAGTAAAATATGAAGCATAATATCTAAGAATGAATGATATCCCGTTTTAGTAAAATGATTTCATGAATAGGTATAAAGAAGATGAATGTGTTGGCTCTAATCATGACATAGAGATGCACCCACTCCAAGACCCTCAAACGAAACCTCATACTAGGTGTCTGAAAATCTGATAGGGTAACGAGGTGTTAAGAGAGTGTGAGGAAGTTTGATTGTTCCACTTTTGGTAAATTGCTAGAACTTCCCAGTTGGTCCTGCTAAAAGGAATATGTGTTAGACGACTAGTAAGGGATCATAGTCTCTTGTTCAAATTAGCAAACATCTAGCCTAAAATAATGTGAACCAAATGAAATTGTTATTCCATTTTGATCCAAACATGCTGAGCCTATAATAAAAAAAATTCTTTTTTTTTCTTCACCAACTCACCTTCCCTAGGTATAATGTGTTGGCCCTGGTCCCTCCTTGGACATGTGCACCTCAACTTAGACTAAAAGCATAAGTTGAGGGTGGCTAATGCAGTAACTAACCTCGTCTTGGCCCTGAGCCAACCTTGGGTAATGTGTACCTCAACAAATGGCAAATCCATAAGTTGAGGGTGGCTATTATGAGTGAGGACCCAAAAAGTGGGTATGAAAAGAGTAATGTGGAAAACAAAAGGAAAAGTGATCAAGAGAAGTGACTCACTCAAAATTATCAATTGAATGAAAGAAAAAATAAATAAAAAGAGATAAAATAAATACAAAAGAAAGAAAAAGAGTTGAACAAAAAGAAGTAAGAGTCACTTCCACAAAGAACAAAGGAGAAACCAAGGTAGAAATGATAAGAAAAGAAATTAGGGCATAATAGATAATGAAATGGGTAGGACGCTTAGCTAAAATGTCAAGGAGGGAAAAGTCACAAAAATGTACCCATATGTACCATACCTTACCCTAAGCCTACATTCCAAGCCAAGAAAATCCTATCGTGATCCTAAGAGTAATGTGGTGAACTTAAGCAGTAAAAATAAGGGCAAGCCTATGGCGACAAGTACTAACTATGCATTGAATTTGTTTTGAGCGTGAGTGTTCAATAATGATCCTTGTACCCAAAGTTAAAATGAGTGTGCGAAAAAGGAAGATTTCTTTTGAAGTGAGGGTAGTAGTTACAATATCGTAAAGTTGGTATCTTGGCAAGGGGAAAAAGAGTAGAGATGTCGGTGCATGGTGAGTTTATGTCATGGTCTGATCCACATGAGTTAGCTTATCAAGCCTAAGGTAGAAGCATGCATTAAAGTAAAGAAAAAGTTGGGATTGATAGCCATGTGATTGTGAAAGATTAAAAAAGGATACTTTTGTACAAAGTTTTGTGTTGAGTCATAGTGTGTCGCTTCAGGACAAATGACAAATTTAAGTTGAGGGTGTTGATGTACCATGGTTTCAAGGTACTTTAAATGTTTTTTTCTTAAGATTGGTGTGAGTCTAGAGCCTTTTTGTAGTAGTTTTAACATGATTTTATCTTTGTTTTGCAGGAAAGGTGTCCAAAACCAAACAGCAGAAGGCATCTGAGATTTAGTGCAGAGGTAACCTACAAGGCCATCGACGGCCCATAGCTCTATCGACGGACCGTAGATAGTGACCGTTGATTGAAAGTTCAGGCATCTGGAGAAACTCTGAGAAATCTGACCAAATGTGGGGCTATGGAAGGATCGATGGTCTGTCGATCGATCGACGGACCTTCCTGTTTGATCATTGATATTATCAGAGATAGTTCCAGTATTTGAAGTCGCAGAAAATCTAAGTATGGAACGACGGAAGGGATGACGGACTGTAGACTTCTCAACGGATCGTGCTGTTGGTCTGTCGGTTGATTCGGAGAAGATGCCAGGTGAAGGAGAAAAAAAAATATGCTAAAAGTCTGGACTGACGGAGGTAGTCGTCGTCGGTTACAGCCGTGTTTTGGGACAACTTTCCTTATTTTAATTCCTTTTAATATAGGATAATATTTTCTACAAATACGGTGTAAAATATCATTTCTAGGGTTGGATTCTATTACTTTAATTTTTAGAAAGTTTTTAGAGATTGGTTTTTTGTAACTTTTGTATTAATTCAAATTTTCGGATTTGGTTTTAAGTGATTTCTTGTTGTTTCAAGCTTAATTTCTAGATATTCTTCTAATTTTTCAAAGTAAGTTCATGATTTATTTTTTATCCACTATGAATTGTGTTCTTCTATGCATGGGTAACTAAATCCACAACTAGGGTTGTGGAACCATGGCTGATTATCAAAGTAAACCTAGCTTAATAACAATTCTCAAATAGGTTATTGCATGAATTGATAATTCTTTCGCTTAGAAGTCTTTTTAATGAGTGCATGCGTTAGAACTCTCCTTATTGATACTTGGTGGACCAAGGAGGTAGTAAATTGGAAAATAATTATCAACATAATTTAATAGGATACTATCTAATAGGCTAGTTTCGATTAGTGCAAAGTAATAACTAAGTCATACATCAAATATGATGCTTAATATGAAGTAAAGGTGAGGGTTAGTAGCTTATACACCCGTAGCCGGACCAAGGTACGGGGTGAAATTCTCTAAGTGCCGAACCAATGACTTAGAGATACCACTTATCACATTGCATGCAAAATACTAGGGAAGAATTGTTATATCTAGGAATATGGCGTTATGAACCTATGAGGAAGACTGACACCCTAGTTTCTTACATAACTTGATAAACACTAAAGATTTACTCATTTTAATTGTTTCACTTAGAGATATTAAAAGACTTTTGTTTTACAAAATCCCCCCTTTAATTTCCTATTTTGGGAAAGTACTTGATTAAATAGAAGTAATCGTACATTGAAGTTAAGTCAAAACTATTTTCCTCGTGGGATCGACCCCAACCTAATAGTTGGATTCTTTACTTGATACGAACGCTTATACTTTTTTGGGGAGGTATAATTTGAGCGTATCAGATACCTACTAGCATTAGAGAAGTTCTATGAGGTCTAGGTGGTTGTATGGGATGCTATCTACACATTTTACAATAGGTTTTGAAGATGTTAGTTAGAGTCCCTAGGTCTTGTCCAAGAACATTACTTGAATGTACTTTATGAGATGAATGAGTATTAAATGAACTAATGAATGTAATGACTTATGTTAAGAAAGCATGTTAAATGAATTAGTACTTACTTAGAGTAGTTACGGGTTGTCTAGGAATTGTCATTTCTTATCTAACCTAGATAAGTCTTAAGATTGACTCTAGTTAGGGAAGATGTTGATTATGTGGACATGATCTAAGCCCTTAGGTAGTCTTAAGGATTATTTAGGTAGTTATGAAGAGGTCAATCATGGACGTTATCTGCTTGATTTACTTAAGTAAGTATTTTGATAACCTCTAAAAGTAGAATGCAATATTATTTATGTGTTGATGTATTAAGTGAGAATGATGTTATCTTAGGTAGTCTATAGGATATCTTAAGTGTGTGTGTAAGGGATTGTATAGGTGGTCGCTTCAAAACTCACTCAAGTGAGACTTAGAATCACCTTTCGTAGAATGATCTCATGTTGATATGTATGATGTCTTGTAAGTGTGTGTTGATCTCATTATGAGTAGTCTTGAGGATTATTTAGGCATGCTTAGAGAGGGTGTATGGGTGGTCTCTCTTTGTGTTGGTTTAGTGAGCCTTAGGATAGCTTTTAGTGGGAAGGCTCCATGCTAGGAAGTGTCTAAAGTGAAGGTAAGCAACTTCAATGTAACAGTGAAGGAACTCACTGTATAGTGAATTGAGTCACTGTAATGTTGCTTCAAAAATGCTTTAAATTGACTAAATGTTATGTTATGTGTTTCTAAGGTGTTAAATGTTGTTCTTATGATTATGATATGATTTTATACTTGTTACAACTGTTTGTACTAACTCCAAAAATTTGTTTATCTCTAAAGGTGTAGGTGAAAGGAGAGAGAGATCGTAGAGAGCTTGGATTCTAGAGTCATTCAAGCAATGTTTAAGTATGTCCTAAATTTACTCAAAGGCATATGAAGATGTCTTTTATTTCATTTGAGGTATTGTAATAGTTGAAGTATGGGTCGTGTCCCAAAGTATTCTTGTGTCTAACTTTGATGAGATTGAGACTTAGTATTTCCTATGATTTCTAATGAAGGATGTTATTGAAGATATTCTAATTTTTTATGAAAATTTTAATTCCACACTACTTTTCATTATGTGTATGTGATGAATGATACGTAAAGGGCTTGTACAAGACCTCAGAGAGGTAAAGTACGCCGGTTGCAATTTGAGATTGGTCCTAACTTCTACGGTGTGGTTTCGGATGTGCCACAAGTGGGACAATGTCAATATGGATTTTGTTGGGGGTTCGCCTCGTACACGAAGGCAACATGATTTAATTTGTGTTCTAGTTGATAGAATTACTAGAACAACCCACTTTATTCCCATCAAGGCTACATATTGGCAGAAGACTATGCAAAGTTGTATCTTAAGGAGATTATGAGAATCTATGGAGTTCCCTTGTCTATCATTTCGGATAGGGTTACTCAGTTTACTTATAATTTTTGGAAAGTATTCCAAAGTGGACTTGGTACCAACGTGAAACTTAGTACCGCATTTCATCAACAAATGGATGTTTAGCATAACAAACCATACAAACCCTAAATGATATGTTGAGGACGTATGTAATCGACTTCAATGGTAATTGTGATGACCATCTACCATTGATTGACTTTTCCTAGAATAACAGCTATCACTCAAGTAATGCCATGGATCCATTTAAGGATCTTTATGAGAGAAGATGTCGGTCTTTGATTGGGTGGTTTGAGGTAGGTGAGTTTGCTCTAATAAGTCCCAAAGTAGTTTTTGAGGCTGTGGAGAAAATTTGACTCATAAGGGACAGATTGAATACGGCCCAAAGTTGCAAAAATCCTATGCTGACAATAGAAAGAGGGACCTTGAGTTTACGGTAGGTAACTTGGTCAATTTGAAAATATCACCCATGAAAGGGGTAATGAGGTTTGGGAAAAAGGGAAAAATTAGTCCCCGAATGTGGGGCCCTATGAGATTTTGAAAAACGTTGAAGTGTTGCCTATGAGTTGAAATTACTAATTGAGTTAGCTCGGTGCATCCGGTGTTCCATGCATCAATACTCTAAAAGTGCATAGGTGATCCGGTGTTTATTCCTCTTCTAGAAGGCTTAGAATTTGACCTAGCATTTCTCATGAAGAGGACCGGTTGATATTATAGACCGGTAAGTGAAGAAGTTGAGGAATAGGAAGTAGCTTCTGTAAAGGTTCTTTGGAAGAACCATCTAGTGGAGAGTTCTACTTGGGAGATCGAGGCCGATATGATGTCCCAATATCCTCACCTTTTTCCTTCCTCTTCTAGTCAAAGATGAGGTTAGTGATCCCTCCTAGTTTTGGTTCATGAAGGGTCATAAGTGTATTTATACTTTCATGATTCTCCTTAAGTATGCATGTTCTTGTGAGAATTCATGTTTCATATGTGTCTTGAATTTACATGGATTATATGTTACTCAAACTTGATGGCACTTATATGTTGATTGGTATATTTGAATGAAAATGATCAAGTGTGAATTAATGAAATGATGTATTGGATCCTTTATTAAACATGTTGAGTTATAAGAGAAGGAGAAGGAAATTCCTCCTTGCATAATGTCAAGTGATGAAAGGTGTGCATATTATGTGATTGATATAGTTTCTACCTTATTGTGATGCATTGTTGTGTTTGAGAATGAAGTTTATATTACTCATTTTCTATTTAATTATCATTATATACCATGTGCTGGTTGGGGTGCTAGTCTTGAATCGTAATTCCAAAAATCTGTTTAAAGTGTCATTCAAGGACGAATGTTCCCCAAGGGAGGATATTGTTATACCTCAGAAATCAAATGACTTAATCTAGAACTTTTAGTGAAGTTTAATAACTTAAAAATCTTTAAAATTATTTTTGAATACCTATTCCAACATAAATAACTTAGTTTGGATGTTTTAATGCATAAGCGTCAAGAAACGACCATGAGGTCCGGAAACTATATGTGACCTAGTGTGTTATTATATCTTGTATGGGGTTTTAAGAGATTTATGAGGGATAAATCTATTAAAAATGTTTTAAATATGTTAAATAATATGCTTAGGGTGAAAAGGTCAGCGTACGACTCCCCAATGATTACCCTATCGGTCCTTCAGGAGGACCCAACCATTGGTTCTAAAAGGTATCAAAAAAAGGCATGTTCCACGAGTCTCAAGCCATGATCTTCCAAGCGACTCACGCCCCATCAATGCGATTCATGATTCAAGACTTATCCTCACCCAGAAAATCCCCAAAAATGAATCCTCGGCCACCAACCACGAATGTGTAGTATGGTTTGTGGACCGACTCACGCTCCGTGGAAGGTTCTCATTAGTTGAAACTTAGTATCCTCACCCAAGACCCTTGACTTCATCCCTCAGTCCCAATCCACAAGTGACCTACACTTTCCATGGATCAGTCCATGGCAAGTGGATAGGGACTCGTGGATCAGTCCACACCCCTTCCACGGGGACTCATGGATGGCATATGGACTCACTGTCTCCACATTTCAGAGTATGAGTAGTTAAGTAATTAGATAATTAACTAGATAATACGTAAAAAGAGTTTTAGTTATTAATTTTAGGTATATTAAGGCATTTAAGGTTATATAGCAATTCTTGCTCCTTATGACTCCATAACCCAAAAGCTCCCACTTCTCTCTAGATTCTCTAACTACACAAAGACTTCATTAAAGAAGAAAGTCAAAGCTTCAAGTAGGGATAAATAACAATACTTTCCTCCATTGATCCCTAAGTATTATCAAGGTATGGTAACTCTTCACTCTTGGGACTCCTTTCCCCAAGAGGTTCCTTCAAATTGATTTCAACCTTATTCCAAATTTCTAAGTTTTACTCTATGTCATGGGTCTCTTTCAAAATTGACTTATTTGTTATAGAATTAATTAATAATTATTTAAAATGAATTTTTTTGAATGAATTTATGTATTTATTATTGTGCTTGACCTAATTACCTAAAGACCCATGAATGTTCCTCTTCTCTTAACCCTAACTCTTGATTTGTGTAGAGTGATAATTAGAGGTGATGTAATTGAGAATGTTATTATATAATTGACTATTGTATGATGATGATAATCGATTTGATGGATGAATATCATGGTTTGGAATGAAGTCTTTAAAGGGTATCTTGAAAGCCATTGGTAAGACCTTCAAGGCTATGAACATTCTATTGTAGTATTATTGGTTTATCTTTGGCAATATGGAATACTTGAAGTATGAAGGATTACTTTAAGAATGTATCATCATGATATGAATGTATGTGTGTGAGATGATATTAGGTGTGCTATTAAAAGTAATTGAAGGTAATCCCTATGTACATTCTATGATTATGTTTATAAAATAGTGTTCTCACATGAAGTTGGGTTTTTGATGAAAGGGATTTCTCATCCTAGAACATATGAGCTATGTACATGTTATGTGAGGGGTTAAACTCCTCTGACCTATACTATGAATTGATGTTTATAAAGAGTTAAAGACATTTCAAAAAGGGAATTTAGTTTAGTATTGAGTGAACTTGACAATGAGAGGTGTTCCTTCACAAAAGATGAAAGATTTACCCGATGATCTCATGATTTGGACACTACAATGCTAATTAGCAAAAAGAGGGTTCTAGAAACAACCTCCAAGTTCCTTACATATGTGCCCCTATAGGAACCTTAGCTAGTGGACCCACCTAGTTTCTATATGAATGTTTATGTCTTACCTATGCAAATATGATGTCCTCCTTTTGGTGTGAGGGGTTGACACGGATTCCATCTAGTTCGATGGCATATGTCGGTTATGGTAAAGTTCCTGAATGTTAAGATGAATTATTGAAATTAATAAGATGATAACTATACATTGAACAAGTACATATTAAAGGAGTTCTAGGGTGGGTTCTTTATATACAAATGTTATGGATGATATGCATGATGTTTGTCTCATATGATATACATGATATTTGTCTCACTTGGTATGCATGTTGTAAACTATACTTCTTATGTTGATGTATGAGGTAAATGACAATGCTTGTGATCTTCTTGATAGTTTGCTTGGTGTGTGTGGGGTTATGCCGCTTCACATACACATTGCACTATTAGACTTGAATTAGGGGTTATGATTAAGGTCTCATAATGTATTGATAAAATGAACTCTAAATATGAAATGTTGACTGTGGCTTTATCATTATGTTACTTTGGTATGGACTTGTATATTATTCTTGAAATGTGTATAAAGACTTTTAAAGTGAATATAGAATGCTTATAACCAAAATGTCCCTCTGTGCATGTTTTTAAATATTTTTCTTGCATACGTTTCTGTACTTAGTACAGGTGGTTTGTACTAACCCTTATTTCTTCTATTTTCTACACAGTGTAGCTTTGGGTCATTAAGGTGACTCTAGTCCTTTCTTGAAGAAATTTGGAATGTTATTCCCAAGTTGGTGAGTCTTCAAGTATGAGGATGGAGATGCTTGAATCTAATTATAGTTCAACTATTGTTATTGAAAGACTATGTTGTAAGTTATTTATGTAAGGGCTACATCCCAATTTTCGTACTCTTATGTCTAGATGGAAATGTGAGACAAGTTAGTTTCTATTTTGATATACGAAGTGAAGTTAAACATTAAATGAAAAGTTTTAAATTTTTCATTTTTATTCTATCAATATCCATGATGAATGCTAAGGGCTTGTCTAAGACCTCTTCGAGGTCGACGACTCTGGTTACAACTAGGGGGTGCTTTCAAGTCGTGACACATGGGACAAAGCCCATACAAAAGCTCTGACATGATAATAAAAGACATAAGGGAACATTGTGGGTTCGTCCTCGAAACTATGAGGACTCACCAAGACTTCAACTCCAAACTTCTTAGGAACCTATCTTCCAAATATAGGACATCAAATCTCCAAATCCTACACTTTGGTAAAAATGAACAAATATGGGTTAGCACAGTTAATGTACTAAGTATGATAGTCATTCAAAAATAGTGCTTAAAAACGATATTTTAGTTAAAAATCATGATATGCCACTTTATGGAAAACATCATGAACATAAGCATAATAGGCATAAGAGAAAACATAATAAATATATAAGTCATTTCATCACATTAAAACCTTCACCTCAAGTAACCTTAATGTCACGGACTTAGAGTCTTACTAAAGCTCCATGCAGTACTTGACAACTTACTAACGAATTTTTCACGATCTTATAAACTCGAGTAAGCCTTTGAAAACTAAGATTGCTAAGAGAATGAAAGGAATACTTAGAAAGATTTGAGAACTTTGGAAGAAGGCTTTTTACTTCTTGGATTATTTCTTACAACTAGGATGGATAATTTACAGATGAGAGACCCTCTATTTATACTACTTTCAAGGAGGCTAAAGTATAAACAAAAATTATTACACAAGTCCCTCAATATTTACACTTTGGTCCATGTTCTACAATCTCTACTAGCCTAGAGAATTTTAAGGCTTTCTAAGTTATTCTAGAGATTTCTAAGGAAAGATATAAGGAATTCTATAGCATTCTTGAAATATCTAAGGGATTATAGAGTTTTCAATAAACCTCTCACAACTCCAGACTCTTGCACCCCTATTCGGATGCAAAATCTTACTGAGAATTGGCGGGACGTGACACTCTCCCCCACTTATTGATGCAACGACTGTGTTACATAGTCGCTGCATAGGCATTCAAGTGTTAAGCTTGCACAACTAATAGTCTATTGTCACAATTGATTCCCTTGTGCAACTCTTTCAGCTGCCTATTTATATACTGCGCATTCTTATTATCTACCTCCTTTCTAGAAGGTAAGCACCTCGGCGGCTCCATTGGCATCACGACCTTTTTCTTCGTGCATGGTTGTAAGGACCTTTTAGCACCATTATTTTCTTTTGAACTTGCAATGGTGGTTCTACACGTCGTCTCCTTCTTCTAGGGGTTTTTCAGCATGTCCGTTAGGTTACTCGACCTTCCAACATTGGTACCTTGACTAGGGCACCATGAAAGTTCCTTCTTTCTCCATGACCAGAATTCATTGGAGGTAAGGATTCATCAACACGTGGCACTGCTGGAAGAACTCTTGCCTAAGGACTATGTCAAAGAGATCTAAAGGAGCGACAATGAAGTTTGTCTTATCTTGCCACTCACCTAGTCTGATTCTTACTTCATGCGTGACTCCACTCACGGGAGTTGGTGGTGCATTGACCGTCTAGAGTTGGGCGTTATTTGGACTGTAACTCAGCCCCAACCTCGTCGTTGTTGTCTTGATCATGATATTGTCCTCTGCACCTATGTCGACCATAGAACGGGCATGTCTTCCATTGATCGTGATGTTGAGATATTGTGTGCACATTCTTTTGGCATCCCTAGCTGCTTCGTGATGGCTTCGCATAATTCTATGAAGCCTAACTGTGTCATCTCCGCCCCTTGTTCTTTCTCCTGTGCATCTTTTTCTTTCCTTTCTCGTAGGATAGCAGCATGGCTCTTCAGTTCTGGGCAGCCATGCGGCCCACCGCATATTTACTAACCACCTTTTTTTGAAATCTCTGTCTTCTCTATGTGTCGCCATGATGTCAAGACTTCTTGCCATCAAATTATAGGTATCACGATTCTTGGTATATGGTCACTGCTCCTCAAATTTGCCACGATCTTCCCCCTTATGGTCATGACTATCTCTCATCTTTTATCCTTCGACTCCGTCGGGCTTCTTATGTCTGAAGTCTGTCAAAGCTTTGGCATGCGTGATGGCTTCATCAATGGTTCGAAACTATCGGTGTTCCAACTCTATCTTTGCCAAATTTTGTTGCCCATCCATAAAGTGGAACAACATATCATCATCTGTGAGGTCAGGAATTTGAAGCGTGATGGTGGTGAACTCCTTTACGTACACCCGAATGTTGCATGTCTGCTTCAATTCCCTAAACTTGTGTTTGACCTCATAGATGAAATTGTTAAGAAAGAAGGTTTTCTTAAATTCCTCGCAGAGCTGCTCCCACGTGTTGATGGTGCACGTACCCTTTCCTATCTCAACTTCCTTGCGCATCCACCATAGCATGGCCATCTACGAAAGATACAATACGGTAGTGGTGATCTTATTTTCTTCACTCTTCACCCAAATACACTTGAAGTAGTTATACAAGTGCCACAAAAATTTATCCACCTCTTCAACGTCACAGACGTCTTTGAATATAGAAAGCTTAGGAGCCTCGACCCTGTCCTCCCCTATCACGGTCGGATGACATAAATCTTCCATCTTCCCCGCTTTCCTTGAGTGTTTTCACCTCGGCCTTGAGGGTCTCAATCGTGCTTAGTTCCTCCATGAGCCGATACTCCAAGGAAATGATGGCCTACGTCATCTCAAACACTTCCCGCTGGTGTCCCTCCAACTCCTTGTGAAGTTTGTCAATTTCCTCAAGGGTGAAGTCCTAGAGGGTCTTGAACTTGCCATCGGCTACATTCAAATGTCATCCTAATTTCTCCACGGCCTGCCTCGCTGTTTCAACCCGTCCGACCCATTCCTCTTTGATGGTGACGTCAATGGCCTCCTCACAAAGTTCATTGTCACTGGCTTTGGTGGTCGAAGGCGGATAAGATGTTAGTGCCACGCTTGGTGTGCGATCAAGCAGCATTTCCTCAATACCTTTTGGTGCTTCTTTTCCTTGCGGTTCTTCTTTCCTCCCTCCAGAAGGACATTGGTAGTGCAAGCGTCATTTACATCTCCTTCATTAGCCATTCTCTTAGTGCAAGCCTTTGCTTCTGATACCACTTTATTATGGACTTAGAGTCTTACTAAAGCTTCGTGAGACACTTGACAACTTACTCACGAATCTTTCACGATCTTGTAAGCTCAAGTAAGACTTTGAAAACTAAGATCACTAAGAGAATGACAGGAAGACTTAGAAAAATTTGAGAGCTTTAGAAGAAGGCTTTTTACTACATGCAAGATTGCTTAGACTTGGATGGATGATTTACAAATAAGAGTCCCTCTATTTATACTACTTCCTAGGGGTCTAAAGTGTAAATAAAACTTATTATACAAGTAAATATTTACACTTTGGTCCATGTTCTAGAATTCTCTACTAGCCTAGAGAATTATAAGGCTTTTTAAGATATATTCAAAGGTATTATAGAGGATTCTAAGGAAAGATCTAAGGAATTCTATAGCTTTTTTGAAATATCTAAGGGCTTATAGAGTTTTTGATAAACCTCTCCACAACTTTAAACTCTTCCGCCCCTATCCGGATGCAAAATATTACTGGAATTGGCGGGATGTGATACTTTGTGGAATGTATCACCGTTTTATTTATTTTCAATATCACCGTTTATATTTTGGATTGTTCATTTTACGAATTTTGTGTCATTATTCTCGATTTTTATGCAAGTTTGTTTAGATTTTCAGTCAACTTTTTTGGAGATTTTTACTCCAAAAATGTAGGTTTTACGGTTAAAATAGCTCAAGAGAGTAGAACTAAGTTTCTTGATGATTCTATCTGCATTCAAATTTAAGATAACAATGTCAGGGTAAAGAAACTATTAATAAATAAATAAAAATTGGATGCAGAATATTTCAAAAAACATGATAAATACCAAGGTGAAGAACAATTTCCTATTAGTTTGTTTTGTATTTATGATTTCAAAAAACATCATAAAGGTATGCTAACTAGTTATTATTTATTTCTAGGAAGAACAATTTTCTATTAGTTTGTTTTCTTTTTATAGTTTTTCTTCTTTAGAGTTTTGTGTCATTTCTCAATTCATATTCAAACCAGTATGTATGTTATTAATATTTGTGTTCATTCAAAATCTCATGTTGCATAGTTTATGAATCTTGTATTTGTTTCTAATTTATATTCATTCCAAAGTTATATCAACTAGTTATGTATTTTATTTAAGAATGATTACAACAAATATTCATTTATTTTTTTTCAGTTTTATTTTCACTTTTCCATCATATTCTTTTTTATTTTACATATCATTATACAAAATACAATTTATAAGCTAGAATGAATAAAAATACAAATAATATACATATCGGAATGAATAGACTTAGGAAAGGAAACGGAATTTTGAAAAGAAAATTAAATACACAATGAGAAAAATACATGAATACAAATATGTTTCTTAAATAACCACATGTTCATTTGGCATACCTATTCAAATGAATTTGAACTAATAAAGAAATACAACTTTCATTATACAAAATATAACATGAAAACCAGAATGAATACAAATACAAATGACATACATATTGGAATAAATACGATTTAAGAAATGATACAAAATTCTGGCAAATAAAATAAATTCACTGTGAGAAAAGTATGTCAGATAACACATAAATCTATAGGTTTTCAAATTTAAAAATTTTAAAAAATCAAATTTGATAGATAAAACTCTAAGGTATTATCATAAAGTTCCATAACAATAACTAGTTTTCAAAGATAAAGACATATAATGACCTTTAGAAAGAAGGAAGAGACCAATATTTAAGGTCTCATCATCTTTTGCAAGAAATGTAATGAAGATTTTCAGCAACTTAATCTCATTTAAAATATTTATCCCCTTGATTTTCTCTAGTCTGTTATTTCTTATATATTATGTCAAGTTAAATAAAGAAAAAGAATACATAAATCAACCCATAACAAACTAAAATATTGTCATTTTTAATAAATATTGAAAGTATCGCTAAAGGGATCTTATTAAATGTTCAAATATTATTATTTTGAAAAATTTTCAAAAAAATAGAGATAAAATCTCAACGGTGACTTTAGAAAGAGACATTTGCGTAAATTAGCCAGCAAGGAAAAGGGAATTGGGCCTCTATTATCTTGTTGTTTGGGTGAAAGGCCCAATCATAGTACTTGGGACAACTTTGGCTGGCATCCACATAACAGAGTTTGCTAATCGAGTTTGATATTATTGGACTGGCTTTTGTTGATCAAATTTTGCAAAAACAGTTGTGGCGCAACACACATAGGGGTTAATTAGAAGCCCCTTTTATAGAAAATATTATTATTTATATAAAGTTAAAATTATTTATATATATATATATTATATGTCTAATCCTTCGTTAATTTATGTCTTTATTTCTTCAGATTTGAAAGCCTCTTATTAAAAATCATATCTCTGGAACTGAACACACTCAATAAGATTGGGAAACTACACTTTCACAATTTGTTTAGGGCGTGATCATAATTTTAGAAAAATCTTGTTGTAAATTGCTTACAACTATTATCGAATTGACAAATTTTATCTTAATCATAGGTTATGTCAGGAGAGCCGGTATAATTTTGACATAATTTTCATTCTGTATATTTTTTTAAATGATTCACAAGTCATGTCAAACTTACAAATCATGTCTTGTACACAAATTATTTTGGTCGGGGGATAACTTTGATACTATCGTCATTTTGCATGACTCGTTAAACTGTTCACATATCTTATTATTTTGGTAACAACGGCTTTTGTTTTCCAGTTTTTCATAACACTATCATCAAATTAATCAAAAATAATCTTCAATTTTACTAATGTTATTAAAATGTTCATGTAACGACCCGCTAGGTCGTTTTGAGTTCTAGAACTATTTTTACTCTTCCTCTAAAATTTTAAATGAAAATTTCAGACTATTTATTTAATTGCTATTATCTGATTTCGTAGTAAATGGATCAACTCTCTTATTATTTAATATTTTATACTCTTAGGTCACAGATGAAAATAGGTTAGTGGGATTGTCACATTTAAAAAAAAAACTCTTATCTAAAAAAAAAAAAGAGGTGGAGGCAGAAACTTATCGTAGGGGATGAACGAGAGGAAAAAGAATAACCACGGCTCGTGAAAACAAAGAATGTCTCATCCCTTTTCAATTCTACCTAAGGTATGTTGTCAGAGTTATTTGGATTGTTGTTATTATTATATTATTACATGGATAGTTAATATGAAAGTGGGGAAACAATTGGTATTTGTTCAACAATATGTTTAAAGAACGAATTTTTTTTTTCTTTTTCAAAAAAGTTATTTGTATTAACCCAAGGTGCATTTTAATGTCATTAATGGTCCATCATTCTGATGGTGCACATTGATCTATGGGTTTATTTTATTTTTATGTTATTTTATTTTTTTTATTTATTTTTATTTGATGAAAAAAATGGAAAGGAAAATTGGCAGTGTTGGATTGAAGCCTTCCATGGCAAGCATGACAATTAGTCATTAGGAAAAAGATTATTCCTCGGCAGACAAAGATAATGAAAAAATTGAATTTCTGGGTACTTTTGATATGTAAAGATGGATGACTAAAACTAGTAGGAGAAATTAATGTGATAGTTGGTTAGGATAATAAAATGTTTCCTGGAGTTATATATTGCATACGAATTAATTTTTGATAATGTTGGTTTACGTTATTGAACTTTAGGCGTGTTGCATTATACAAATATTACTAGAATTGTGTTATTTGGAAGGATTAAGGTTTAACCCTAAGTCTGAAATTAAGCAAAATATATTTTGACATATATGTTATATAAAAATAGGTGCTCGATTAGAGGTATGACAGAGTTTTTGTGTCTATGATAGACATATAATAATATGGGTGTTTACGAACTCGCACACTTACAGTTATCGCATAATCGGTAGATTGGCAACGTTTCAAAACTTTACAAAAAGGAAAGGAAAAATCTTGAAGATTCGTGTCACGGGTTCAACATTCAAGGTATGTTAAGACTTTCAGATTTCATGGAAGGGTGTTTTCTAATTAAAATATTAAAAATGAAATAGACATTGGTAAGGGAGAAAGATAGGGATCTCATATCAATGGTGTGACGGACATTGGTACGAGTACCGGTGTTGTAAAGGGAAAGTTATTACTATAGAATGTGGATTCTAATTTGAGAATGCACAAGCATATAGGAATTAGCTGATGTATTATTGACTTGAATTCCTTGTGTGATTGTGTTTTCTTTATTACACCCATATAGTTGTGATAGTTTAGGTGGTTATGTATTATGTTGATATTTGACTGATTGAGATGCATCATCATCCCCTTGAAATAGTATTGTGCACATACATTGATATGAAATTGAGTATAAGTTGGGTACGTGGAGATCGTCCATACTGGGAATGGTGAGATGTTAGGATTATTATTTGGGCACGTTGAGATCGTCCGTACGAATTTTTTTTTGATGTTATGATAGTGCGTTAAAATCGTCCGCACAGACATGTGGACATCGTCCGTGTCGGTGTATGGACCTTGTGAGTCCCCCATGTGTCATGAACTCTCGATGTATTTTCGAGGAATATCATGTATATACAATCGAGAGAGTACTGGGTATTCTAAGACATTGTATTTCATGGTATCATAATGCATTGCATTCCATGACATCCTTCAGTTTCATGATTATGTGTTTATTGGTGGTTGGGAAGCGTTTGATATTTTGATTACCTCTATTTATTGAAACATGACTGACAAATATTCTATAGACTTGTATAAGTAAAGAATTAGTTTTATTGTATAAACTTCCGTCACTACTTCTTTGTTGTCGGTCAATGAGATATACTGGATACACATAATTTCGTTCTCATACTACACTTGTTGCACTCTTTTATGTTACAGATTTGATTCCAAGTACGAACACATCTTGTGGAGCTTTTTGAGTCCGAACATAGAGTGTCTTGGAGTTGTGGTGATATGCTTGGTCGTTCCGTGGACCACACCTCCCACTATCATTTAGTTATTCTGTTATTTTAGTACTTTGACGGGATATTTCCTTATGTTGGATTTGTCATTTTTGTTTCAGACATGCATCATATTTAGAAGCTCTTGTACTTATGACACCAATTCTTGGGTGGTATTCTTAGCTTTCCGCAATTCGTATCTTAAAACAGCTTAGTGTCAGAGATTTTTTTTATTCGTTGTTACCTTTTACCTTATTTGTTAGTTAAGGTTAATAAAATATGTTGGGTTGGCTTACCTATTGGTTGGGAATGTAGGTGCCATCACGACTTGTGAACATTGGTTCCATCACGACAGTGGTGGAGGGATCATATTAGTAGTAGGCCAGTTGGATCCCCTCAACTATCCTGCACTCTGTTTACTTAAGTATTTCTAGCCAAGTTTGTTCCACGCAGTGAGAGGGAGCGTAAAAGGGCCGAGTTTGAGGGTTTGCAGCAAGATGGTATGTTAGTCGCAGAGTACGAGAGTAAATTTCATGCCTTGGCTAGGCATTCTTCGATGATACTGAGTGAGAAGGTGTGTTAAGGGGATGATTATCCCTATTTTTCTGGGAGTTTCTCAAGTTGCTACTTCTGGTGTTCCATTCCAGAAGGTGGTAGATGCTTCTAAGGAGTTGGAGATGATTCGACGTGAGGGATTTGAGTAGAGTGAGGGAAAGAGGACCCGTCATTCAGGTCATTATGGTGGTGTTCCACCTTGGAGTCGAGGTTACTTGGGGAGACGTTATCACTCTCAGTCTAGCATACCCATTAATGCAGCTTTACCAGCTTCTGAGGCTGGTTACACTGTGTTATAGTTCTTCGAGTTTCGTGAATACTTCACAGGGTTCATCTTTTTGACCTGTAAGCCATGGAGGACATTCTGGTCATTAAGGTTCCTCTCATCAACCTACGTCTCATATAGGTTGTTTTGACTGTGGTGATATGGGACATTTTGTTTGAGATTGCCCTAGGACCAGGCGTGGAGGGTTACATCAGGGTTCTCAGGCTTCAACTTTCAAGGCTGCACAACCTCCAGCTAGGGAGGTGTGAAGAGTAGCAAAGGTGGTTGTCATGCAGGTAGGAGTGGTTCTCCGTATGGTCGAAATTGTTGTCATAGAGGTTCATAATCTGAGGGCGTCGTTCTCATTATTGTGCTTTTTTGGTAGGCTAGAGGATGAAGCTTCAGATGTTTTTATCACATGTATTATTCTTGTTTGTCATCGACCAGCTACTATATTATTTGATCCAGGCTCTACTTATTCTTATGTGCCCACATATTTTGCTCCGAGTTTGGATATATTATGTGAGTCTCTTGATTTGCTTATACATATTTCTACTCCCATTGGGGATTCTGTAGTGGTGAACCAAATGTATCGATTATGTATTGTTACCTTAATGGGGTATGACACTCATGTAGATTTAAAGGTTTTAGATATGGTTGATTTTGATATGATTCTTGGTATGGATTGGTTATCTTCTTACCACACAATTTTAAATTTCCATGCCAAGACAATTTCTTTAGCTATGCTTGGAATTCCTATAGTAGAATGGAGAGGTTCTCTTTATCACCCTTATAAGGGTAAGAGGCTTACTTGGCACATATTTGAGATACTAGTGTTGAGACTCCTATGTTTGAGTCTATTGCAATGGTGAGTGAATTTTTGGATGTATTTTCGACAGATTTTCCAGGTCTTCCACCAGATCGTGATATTGATTTTTGTATTGATGTGGAGCCAGGCACTCAGCCTATTTTCGTTCCTCCTGATCATATAGAACCGGATTAATTGAAAGAGTTGAAGGACTAGTTGCATATTTTTGTGAGTAAGGGCATCATTAAGACGAGTGTATCTACTTGGGGTGCTCTAGTGTTATTTGTAAAGAAGAAATATGGATCTATGCGTATATGTATTGACTATCGGCAGCTGAATAAAGTAACCATCAAAAATAAATACCCAATACCTCGTATTGATTATTTATTTGATCATTTGCAGGGTGCTTCAGTTTTCTCCAAGATTGACTTAAGATCTGACTATCATCAGTTGAAGGTTAGGGCAGAGGATATCCCTAAGACAGCTTTTCAAACACGTTATGTCCATTACAAGGTTCTGGTGATATCTTTCAGATTGACTAATGCCGCTGCAAATTTTATGGACTTGATGAATGGAGTTTCCAGACCATATTTGGATTCATTTTTTATTGTCTTTATAGATTATATATTTATATACTCACGGAGTAAGGAGGAACACGAGCATTATTTGAGTATTGTTCTTGGGATTCCAAATGAAAAGAAAATTTATGCAAAGTTTTCAAAGTGTGAGTTTTGGCATAGTTTGGTAGCATTCGTGGGACATGTAGTATCCAAGGAAGGTATTATGGTGGATCCTAAAAAGATTGAGGCAGTTAGAGATTGGGTCAGACATGCTTCAGTTACTGTTTCTTAGGCCTTGCAGGTTATTATCAACGGTTTATAGATGGGTTATCATCCATTGCATCTCCATTAACTAGATTGGCACAGAAAGAGGTCAAGTTTCAGTGATTTGACGAGTGTGAGGTTAGTTCCCAAAAGCTTAAGAGCTTATTGACTATTACTCCAATTTGACCCTACCGATGGAGGGAGAGGGTTTTGTTCTATATAATGATGTTTCTCGGATTTGTCTTGGTTGTGTATTGATGCTGAAGGGAAAGGTGATATCTTATGCTTGGCAGTTGAAGGTTCATGAGAAGAACTACCCTATTAATTATTTAGAGTTAGTGGTTGTTGTGTTTACATTGAAAATTTAGAGGCATTATCTTTATGGTGTGCATTGTGGGGTGTTCACGGATCGTCATAGTCTCCATTATTTATTCAATCAAAGGGATCTCAATTTGAGGCAGCGGAGATGGTTGGAGTTGCTAAAAGACTACGACATGACTATTTTTTATCATCCAGACAAGGCAGATGTGGTAGAAGATGCCTTGAGTTGGATGGCGGTAAGTATGGGTAGTCTAGTTATGTTACAGGTTGGCGAGGGTCCTTTAGCTAGGGATGTCCAGTCCTTGGCCAATATCTTTGTGAGACTTGATATTTCAGAATCTCATAAGGTGTTGGCTTATATGGAGCCTAGGTCATCCTTGTTGGAGCAGATTCGGGCTCAATAGTTTGATGATGGTGATTTATGTAAGATTAGAGACAAGGTCTTAAAAGGAGAAGCCAAGGCTGCAATTCTTGATAGTGGGGGGGTTTTGAGGATTAAAGGTCGTATATGTGTTCCTTGGGTAGGTGATTTGACTAGATTGATCATGGAGGAGGCTCATAGTTCGAGGTGCTCCATTCATTCGGGGTATACTAAGATGCATCGTGACTTGAAGGAGTATTATTTGTGGTGTCATTTGGAGAGGGGACACAATAGATTTTGTATCTCAGTGTTTGAATTGTCAGTTAGTGATATATGAAAATCAAAAGCCTAGAGGTGTGACTCAGAAGATGCCTATACCTGAATGGAAGTGGGAGCGTATTGCTATGGACTTTGTGGTTGGGTTACCACATACATTGTGTAATGTAGATGCTATATGGGTCATTGTGGATCGATTGACCAAGTTTGCACACCTTGTACCAGTTCAGACTACCTATAATTCAGAGAAGTTAGCGATGATCTATATTCGAGAGATTGTTTACTTGCATGGGGTTCCCATTTATATTATTTCACATTGTGGCACCCAATTTATATCTCATATATGGCGATCTATGCAGAAGGAGTTGGGCACTTGGGTGGATCATAGTACAACCTTTCGCCCTCAGACTTACGATCAGTTTGAATGGATTACACAGGTTGAGGACATGTTGTGGGCATGTGTGATTGACTTTGGTGGTCACTAGGATCAGTTCTTGTCATTAGCGGAGTTTGCTTACAATAATAGTTATCAATAAAGCATTAAGATGGTACCATTTGAGGCTTTGTACGGTAGGAGATGTTCATCTCCAATTGGTTGGTTTGATGCATTTGAGGTTAGACCGTGGAGTACAGATTTGCTGAGGGAGTCCTTGGACAAGGTCAAATGGATCCAAGATAGAGTTCACATTGCTCAGAGTAGGCAAAAGAGTTATGCAAATTGAAAGGTTCGTGATTTGGAGTTTATAGTTGGAGAGAGGATTCTATTGAAGGTTTCACTCATGAAGGGTGTGATGAGAATTGGAAAGAAGGGAAAGTTGAGTCCAGGGTATATTGGTTTTTGAGTTTGTGGAGCATTGGTGAGGTGGCGTATGAATTGTCTTTTCCACTTGGTTTGTTGGGTGTTCATCCTGTATTTCATATTTCGATACTAAAGAAGTACAATCAGGGTGGTGCTCATGTAATTCAATGAGAGTAGATGTTACTTGATCAAAATTTGAATTTTGAGGAGGAACCGGTACACATCTTGTATAGGCAAATTCGAAAGTTGAGGTCCAAAGAGATTATTTCAGTAAAGGTTCAATGGAAGCATCATCCAATGGAGGAGGCTACATGGGAGCCGAGTCAGACATGAGGAGTAGATATCCTCAGCTTTTTGAGCATTTAGGTGAGTTCCTTTCTTTTTCCGCTCGAGGACGAACGTTTATTTAAGTGGTAGGTGATGTAACGACCCGCTAGGTTATTTTGAAATTTAGAACTATTTTGACTCTTCCCCTAAAATTTTAAATGAAAATTTTAGACTATTTATTTAATTACTATTTTCTGATTTGACGGTAAATGAGTCAACTCTCTTATTATTTAATATTTTATACCTTTAGGTCACATAGGTGATAATAGGCTAGTGGGGTTGTCACATTTAAGAATCATCTCTTGTTTAGAAAATTAAAGAGGTAGAGATAGAAACTTACCGTAGGCGATGAACGAGAGGAAACACAATAACCACTAGTCATAAAAACAAAGAACTTATCATCCCTTTAAAATTCTACCTAAGATATGTTGTCAAAGTAATTTAGATTGTTATTGTTATTATATTATTAAATGGATAGTTAATATCAAAGTTGGGAAACAATTGGTATATGTTCAACAATATGTTTAAAGAATGAAAGTTCCTTCTTTTTTTTTAGTTATTTGTATCAATCCAAGGTGCATTTAATGTCATTAATGGTCATCATTCTGATGGTGCACATTGATCTATGATTTACTTCTTTGTGTTATTTTATTTAATTTATTTATTTTTATTTGATGAAAAATTTTGGAAGGGCAATTGGCAGTGTTGTATTGTTGCTTTCCATGGAAAGAATGACAATTGGTTAGTAGGAAAAAAAATTGTTCCTCGGCAGACAAAGATAATGAAAAATTTGAATTTCTAGGTACTACTGATTTTAAAGTTCGGTGACTAAATCTTGTAGGAGAAATTAATGTGATGGTTGGTTCGGATAATAACATGTTTCCTGGAGTTATATATTGCATACAAACCTATTTTCAAATAATGTTGGTTTACGTAATTTAACTATAGGTGTGTTGTATTATACAAATATTATTAGAATTATGTTATTAGGAAGGATTAAGAATTAACCCTAAGCTTAAAATTTAGTAAAATATGTTTCTGACTTATAAGTTATATCAAATTAGGTGTTCAATTAGAGGTATCAGAGAGTTTTTGGGTCTATGATAGACATATACTAATATGGGTGTGTACGAACTCGCATACTTACAATTATTGCACAATTGATAGATTGGAAACGTTTCGAGACATTGAGAAAAAGAAAGGAAAAACTTGAAGATTCGTGGCACGGGTTCAACATTTTAGGTATGTTAAAACTTTCAGACTTCTTGGAAAGATGTTTTCTAATTAAAAGATTAAAAATGAAATAGACTATAGGTAAGGGCGAAAGATGGGGGTCTCGTATCAATGGTGTGACGGACATTGGTACAAGTACCGGTGTTATGAAGGTAAAGTTATTATTATAGAATGTGAATTTTAATTTGAGAATGTAAAATCATATAGGCATTAGCTGATGTATTATTGACTTGAATTCTTTGTGTGGTTGTGTTTTCTTTGTTACATCCGTATAGTTGTGATAATTGACGTGGTTATGTATTATGATGATATTTGATTGATTGAGATGTATCATCATCCCCTTATTTGAAATAATATTGTATACATGCATTGATATGAGATTGAGTACATGTGGGTACGTGGAGATCATCCGTGCTGGGGATGGTGAGATGTTAAGATTGTAATTTGGGCTCGTTGAGATCGTCTATGCGAATTTTTTTTGATTTAATGATAGTGCGTTGAGATCATTCGTACAGACACGTGGAGATCGTCCGTGTCGGTAGATGGACCTCACGAGTCGCCCATGTGCCATGAATTCTCGATGTATTTCCAAGGAGTATCATGTAAATACGGTTGAGAGAGTACTGGGTATTCTGAGACATCACATTTCATGGTATCATATTGCATTTCATTCCATGACATCCTTCATTTTTGTAATAATGTGTATTTATAGGTAGTTGGTAAGTGCTTGATATTTGATTACCTCTATTTGAAGAAATTTTACTAACAAATATTCTAGACATGTATAAGTAAAGAACTAATTTTCATAAACTCCCGTCACTACTTCTTCATTGTGGGTCAATGAGATATACTGGGTACACGTGATTTCGTACTCATACTACATTTGTTGCACTCTTTTATTGTACAGATTCAGTTCTGAGTACGAGCACATCTCGTGTAGCTTTTTAAGTCTGAACTTGGAGTGTCTTAGGACCCGTTTGGCCATATGGTATCATGATATGGGATCATGAGATGAAATTGGAGTTTTGTTTGGACATGCGATATGGAATTTTGATGTTGTATATTTTCACATAATCGTAAAAATCTCATAAGTTCTAAAACTATTAAAATAGCCCCAATTGCTTATTCAATATTATCAAATAAAAAAATTATAAAATCGTATAATAAATTATTACAAAGTTATTTTTTCTTCGCTTAAGTAATTGTTTCATCAATATATTTGAGTAAAAATAAAACACCTTTCACGGGGTCTTCAAGATTTTATTACTCAACAATCACGAAGTGTGAGTTAAAGTAACTATGCTGGTGAGAATAATAAATTTTATGTCGGTGAGAATAAATTTTATGTCGGTGAGAATAAGAAATTTTAAAAACTAATGATGTGATTAAAAATTTTATTTACATGTCAAATAAATGGTTAATAGATAAAATATGAAATTTTTTTAACAAAATATAAACTCGTGGATCAATTTTTGTATTAAAATAGCTCAAATCATGATATGGTATTCCATATGATTCCATGTCATGGTTTTTGGAGAATATGGTATTGCTTCTCATGATATGGAATCATGAGATGAAATGAGTATAAAATTTCATGTTCAAACGCTGATTCCATCTCATGATACCATATCGTGATATGGTTTCACATGGCCAAACGACTACTTAGAGTTGTGGTGAGTTGATTGGCTATTCCGTGGCCCACACCTCCCTATATCTTTTAGTTATTCTGTTATTTTAGTATTCTGACGGGATATGTCCTTAATTTTAGACTTGCATCGTGTTTAAAAGCTCTTGTACTTATGAGTCTTTTGATCAAAATCATCCTTAAACTATACTCCAAATCTAAACTACATCCTTACATTATCATTCTTAGCAGAAAACATTCTTCAAGTATTTAAAATTGAACACTATTCATCCTTATACTTTAATTTATCAGAAAACTAACAGATCCAACAAAAATAAAGTCATTCCTTCCTAATTATTATTTTTAAATATGCCAAAAATACTATTGTGAACGTTCGGTAATTGAGTTTAGCATTATGCAAAAAAAAATTAATTTGACAGTTTTTTCATTTATTTTTCGTATAGTTAGATATTATAAATGTTATTAGTTGAAATCTATTTCTTCTCAATTGAATATGCTACAAGCGATGTTTGTTGGGGACTTCCACTTCTAATAGTGTAGAATGAAAATCAAATGCGAGACAAAATCAATATTTTGATTACTTCAATATCAGATTCACCCAAAAATCTATTGATTCAAAATACAGTTTGGCCATGAATAAGGTAAGACAATTAATCTCCAACTTCTTTTTGTTACTAAATGAGAAAATAATGTATGTA
This sequence comes from Solanum pennellii, assembly GCF_001406875.1. Lineage (NCBI taxonomy): Eukaryota > Viridiplantae > Streptophyta > Magnoliopsida > Solanales > Solanaceae > Solanum > Solanum pennellii. The sequence goes on along the minus strand of NC_028647.1, from coordinate 33,933,108 downwards.
ATCTCACAACTTCCAAACTTTTTTTTTGTTTCCATAAGCAATAATTTCTAAGATTATTTTTTTTAAATCAGGAACTTTTTATTGAAAGTAATGAAATTATGTTGAAAAACTTTTGTTGATAGTCGTATGAACTACTCATAATTTTTTAGGATCCTTTAATTTTTTTGACGATATCTAAAAGACGATGAAAATTGTTCACTTTTAAATACTTGAAAGATATTTTGTGCTAAGAAAGATACTTTAAGGATGTAGGGTATGTTTGGGGTATAGTTAAAGGATGTTTTTGGCCAAAAACCCTACTTATGACACCAATACTTGGGTGGTATTCTTAGCTTTCCTCCATTGGCATTTATAAACAGCTTAATGTCAAAGATTTTTTTTTAATCGTTGTTACCTTTTACCTTATTAGTTAGTTAACGTTAATAAAATATGTTGGATTGACTTACCTATTGATTGGGAACATAGGTATCATCACGACTTGTGAATTTGGGTCGGTGACAGTTCACAAGTCTTAATTGAGTATAGAAAACTTGCATATCTTATTCACAAACACTTAAATTTATTGTCTTGAATTTTGAGGCTTTATTTCACTACATGCACGTCTAGTACAAAATAATAATTTATAATTTGTAAGTAATTTTGAAGAGAATATTATAAAATGATCAGGAGAGTAACCATTTAAAAACTTTATTTCACTATATACACGTCTAGCACAAAATAATAATCTATAATTTGAAAGTATTTTTGAAGAGAATATTATAAAATGATCAGGAATGTAACCATAAGTTACCATCATGAAAAATGCCTAAACTTCAAAAAACATAAAAAAAAAAAAAATAAACATCAAAGTGACCAACACACACACACACACACACACACACACATATATATATATATATATATATA
>NC_028647.1:33911126-33931549 GCF_001406875.1 Solanum pennellii | reverse complement strand
TTTTGTCATTATTTGTCTCATATATATTATTTACATTTTTTTTCTTTTTAAGCATAAATTTTATAGATTATGCTTATATATTTTATCTGTAGAATTAAATGAGTGTGAAAATAAAGAAATTTAAAAATAAAACGAATTAAAAATGAAAGATTGAAAAAGAAAATCAAACAGACTACTTAATGGATTTACTTCATGACAATAATAATAATAATAAATTTTATATATATGGCAAAGTAAAAAATGCGAATTTTGAAGGAAATAAACATGTGCCACGTGGCAACTATCCAAGGCAAGACCACGAAGAGTTGGAGCCGGCTACTGTTCACCTGGAATCCAATTTCGTTTTAAGGTTTGAGTTTCTAATTTGTTTTGAAATCAATTATTTTAGAAAATATTGTTTATAATAGCAAATTACTAATTTAAAATAAATGTTATAAATAAAATTGATTGTACCCCATAGCAAATTATTGCTATTTTGTGTCTCTTCAAGTGAATCTCGCTCGTCACTCTCGTTCTCTTCCTCGCCTCTCTCATTTTCTATACAAACGCAAATGTATAAAATTTATTTGTATTTGTATAAAGCTAAATAAAATTGTATGTATATATATTTTCGTTCCCCTCTCTCCCCTCTTTCAGATCTCACTCGCCACTCTCCCAAATATCGCTCGCTCACTCGCTTTTCTCACTTTATACAAAAACGCAAATGTATAAAATGTGTTTGTATTTGTGTAAAGTGAAAGAAAATTGGATATATGCAAATATTTTCGGTCCCCTCTCTCTGATTCCGCTCGCCACTCTCCTAGATGTCGCTCGCTCGCTCATTCGCCTCTCTCACTTTATACAAACACAAATATATACATTGTGTTTACACAAAGCGGGAGAAAATTGTATATACAAATAAAAATGCATATATATTTTTCCTATACACTTATTATTATACAAATATGATCTTTCCGTGTTCAGTTTTCTTTTGTCTTTCTCTCTTTCTCGCTTTATACAAACAAAGATTATACAATTGATCTTTTATATATGTATACCAAAATAGATTATACAACTGTTTTCTTTTGTACTGTATATGTATAGCTAAATTATACAACTACTTTCTTTTGTATAAGTATACCAAAATATACATGTTTATTTTTGGTATGGAGCACAATTATGTAAACTATAGCTATAACATACAAATATGATTTTTATGTTTGCTATATGTGAAAGTTGCTCATTATTTTATTCGGGATTTTCTACATCTATAATTAGTCCATAAGAACGATTAGTCCATAAGAATAATTATTTTGAGAAAGGAGGATACAATGTTGAAATTAAATTTTTATTTAGGATTTAATCTTTTTTTTTTCTTTTATTTATTTTATTTTACATCTTTTTTTGAATGATACATTGTAATTTCTTTATGTCAATATGAAGTTAAACTTCTCGTTCTTGGATTATATTTACTTACAAGATGATTGTTTAGTGACAGGGGCGGCTCTATGCTTTGGCCTTTAAGGCCTTTTGCCTTAGGCCCCTAAATTTTAGGGGGCCCAAATTTTTGTTAAGATTAAAGTATGTGTTAAAATTTTTATAGAAAATTAATTATTATGAAAAAAATATTTTACAAAATAAGTTTTTTTACCCACGTTAACATCTTTTGTACTTTGTTAAAAATAAGAACTAATAGTGAAAAGTGTTGGAAAAGGGAATTACAAATTCTTTTTTATTTCGTTTTAAATTTTAGTTTCAAGCATTACTAGAGCATAAGCATATTAAAATGAGGTATACAAAGTCATAAACTTCTTGTGTCAAATTCTATGATTTTGACTCTTATCTTTATTTAATATTTATCAACGTATTACTTATAGCACTATGTTAACAATACATATAATAATTGCCTCACTTAAAGGATGTTTTTCAATGTTGACTTGATAAAATATTAGCTACAACTAGTAATTGAAAAAACAATATTAAGTACCAATAATTTCCATCTAAATAGTGTAAATTTTTTTTTTGAATAAATACGTATATAAAGTATATTATATACTAGTCGGCGAATTGAGATTTCGCTTTAGACCCCCAATTACGTTGAGCCGCCCTTGTTTTGTGATTTTTATTGGCATAATTGTTTATCATATTGGTTGTTCTTATGTTTTTGTGATTATTCTTTTCATGCTTGATCATCATTAGAATAAATTTATTGTCTTGTTTTGAACTCAGAAGAGGAATAGAGGGATAGAACGTGGAATATAAAGATCATGATTTTTTCTAGCATGTCACTTGAATTGATTTGTGTCTAAAATAGGGATATACCTAGGTGCCTTGCTTGGATCAAATACGGAAAAACAACTTAATACTCCATAGTTGATTCAGTCTATTTCCGCTCAACGGTGTAGTTAGGCTGTCAATTGTTGTAGACGGTTAGAGGTTGGGAGATCATGACTATATTATCAACACCGTGAATCAGTAACTAGATAATCAAATAAGTTGATGAAATTGATGTTAAACATTATTATTAGTTAAATTATAATCCTAGATCGTTTAATTCATTGATTGTGTAAACATCTACCTTTTCGTACTTGATTGCTTTTTAGTTATATTATCTTTATTTTTAAATTAGTTAATATATATTTATCTTTTGTAATCATTCCTTAAATAAATAATTAGAATTAATGTAATTCGTAAGAATAATTAATCTACAAGTCCTTTGGGTTTGATAATTCAATTTTTTAGGGCCATTATATTACTTGTGTGATCACATATACTTGCGAGTGCAATTGAAAGCAATAAAAAAAACTTGCACGTGTTGTTAACAAACACTTAGGTCTATTGTCCTGAATTTTCATTATACCCTTCTGACACAAAAATAATAATCTACAATTCGTAAGTATTTTTGAAGAGAATATTATAAATGATCATGAAAAATGCCTAAACTTCAAAAATATAAAATAAAAAAATTCAGAGTAACAAACAAAGAATTTGAAGGTCAACGATGTGTGTGTATATATATTATGTATATTTTGATTATATTGATATACTAATTGATCCAACGATCTTTATTATTATTTTAAATGTATATAACACCCCAATTCACAAGGAAAAAAGAAGAAATGGTAAAAGGTGATGTTGCTATTTCATAAAAAACATGGACAAACTTAGCATATGAATTGTAGCTCTTATTTATTGTTCCTCAAATGTCACTCTCACATAATCCCACTACGATCTGTTTTAAGCTTTGTTTGTTCCTATCATTATTTATTGTATGTCACTAAATCTTCAAAAAAATAAAAAGTTTCAAACGTATATATACATATATTTATTAAAACTAAAAATATTTATGTTTAAATAATCAGTGACGGAATCAAATTTTTTGTCAAATATGTTCATGCTTTACAACAAGTAAGAGAAAACCATGATAGTTATATTATCAACATAGAAATATGACTTCTGTTCTTTGTATTTGGGATAATGCCCAAGTACCCCCTCAACCTATGCTCAAAATCCCAGAGACACACTTATACTATACTAAGGTCCTATTAACCCCCTGAACTTATTTTATAAGTAGTTTTCTACCCCTTTTCAGCCTACGTGGCACTAGTTTGGAAAAAAAAGTTAATCATCATCGGGCCCACAAGATAGTTCCACGTAGGTCGAAAAGGGGCAGAAAATTATTTTAAAAATAAGTTCAGGGGGGTAATAGGACCTTAGTATAGTATAAGTGTGTCTCTGAAATTTCGAGCATAGGTTGAGGGGGTAATTGTGCATTATCCCTTTTTATTTTAGAGAAAAGTATTGAAAACACTCCTAAACTTGACGCAAATTATTAGTTTCATCATTTAACAATTGAAAGTCTTAAAAACATCCTATTGACTAACTAAACTAAGAAACAACTTTGATAAACCATATGACATAGCAAGTGATCAAACTCTAGGAGCACGAACTCTTAATAAAAAGCCAAGAGAAGTGTTGAAAACACTTTCAAATTTGGCGAGAATTTAGGGGTACATTTCACTCATGGTGCAAGATCGTGGATGTATTTAAGTTCAGTTAGTCAAGTAAAAAAGGTGTTTTTAATCTGTCAATAGTTCAAAAATAAAACTAATTCACCAAGTTTAGGGGTATTTGCAATACTTTTTTTTCAAACTTAAAAAATGGAACTGAATTTCACTTTTGTTCTCTTCTTTAACTTAAAAAATGGAACTAAAAAAAATGCGTAAGTTTGGGCTCTAACCCAAGCCTCCAAGGCGTATTTGAATAGCATTAACCACTGGACTATCGTTCTTTATTATGTCAAAAGTGTTTAACAATTAGTATATATCTAACAATATTGATATTTAACATATATACTTGCAATAATTTTTCGACGAAAGTTGTTCTTCTTACCATCCTTAGATAGGGATAGCTCCACCCATGATTATAACAATAGTATTAATACATGTAAAGACATATATGTTACATTCCAATATGAAAAGGAAGCCTCTTTGTCTTTGTCAATAAACTCTTTCTAATCATGGGATAGATGTAAACAATTTATTATACAAATTTAATAACTTTAGTCCTAATTCTATCTACGGATTGAGAAATTTAATGAATATGTATGTATAACTGTTAAATAGTATCATTGAGAACATATAACATCACAATTTACAATGAAATGTTATCACATTATTTTTTAACTAAGAAATTTAATGAATGCATGTTATAGAATTTTCTACCCGGATATTATTTTTTACAATACTAATCACTATACTATTAAATCCTCCGCGAAACAAATAACAAAATTAGAAATCAAATACACTCTTATCTTTCACTTCTACTCGCTCAATATTCAAAAATCAAATTTTAATTTTATTGGCATTTCTAATAGATAAAAAAAAGATAATATTTTTTATTTTACTCTCAACATTATCATTTTAAAGAACTAAGTGTCACGGATTTGGAGTATTTGCTAAGACTCAGCGGCCCTCGACGACTTACTCACGAATCTTTCAAGATCTTGTAAGTTCAAGGAATCCTTTAAGATTTGGAACGCTAAGAGAATGCTTGGAAAGACTTACAAAGAACATGAAAGAGAGCTTTGAAGAAGGCTTTGTATATTGCTTGGAGAATGCTTTACAACTTGCTTGGTGCCTTTGCTAATGAGGGGCACCTCTATTTATACTACTTTATAGGGACTAAACTGCAATTAATATTTACTTTACAAGTCCTTAAATAGTTACACTTTGGTCGCCCTTTCTAGAGAATTCTACAATGCTTTTGGACCTTCCTATCCTTCTTGAGACTTCTAAAAGGTTCTAGAGTCCTCCGCACAATTCTAGAACATTCTGCCCCTATCTGAACGCAGAATCAGGCTGGAATTGTGGCGGGATGTCACACGCTACCCCACCTGATGATGCGACGACCGCGGCGCATTGCTGCAAAAACTCCTTAACTTTGTCTTTGAATTGCCACAAGTCTTCATATTTCTCCCATGTGGCCTCCTCAGGAGTTTGTCCCTTACAATGCACAAGGAACATGGTGCTGGCTTGTTGACCTCTCTTTCGTGTGTCTTGGTAGTCTATGATAGCTTCAATCTTCCTGTCGTGCGAGGTGGTGATGGTAATGGGTGCCTGTTGTGATCAGTTCCGGCTAAAATCCTCCTTGTCCTCGTGGTACGGCTTGAGGACGCTTGCATGAAACACCGGATGGATCTTGAAGTGTGGAGGTAACTCCAACTTGTATGAAATCTTGCTCACCTTGGCAACGATCTTGAACGGACCCTCATAATTGCGCACTATGTTTTGATGGATGCCTCTTAGTGCCTTTAACTTTCTTGGGTTGAATTTCACCAATACCGTGTCGCCTTCTTTATAGTCAGTTGGACGACGCTCGCAGTCGGTGAACTTCTTCATCCTTTGGCTGACATGTCCAAGTAGGACTTGGCAGTGTCAAGTTTCTCCTCCCATCCCTTGGCAAGATGGTAGGAACCCAAACTCTTACCCTCAAAAGCAGCCGGCAACGAATGCGGAGTTTAGGGTTGTTGGCCTGTCGCCAACTCAAATGGTGTGCGCCCGATGGACTCACTCCACTGCAAATTATAGGAAAATTGTGCAATGTCTAGGAGTCTGGCCCAATCCTTTTGATGCGCACTAACATAGTGCCTGAGAAAGCACTCCAATAGGGTGTTGACGCGTTTGTTCTGGCCATCGGTATGCGGGTGGAAACTTGTGGAGAAGTGAAGCTCCGTGCCAAGTATCTCAAACAACTCTCTCCAAAATTTCCCGGTAAAGCGGGGGTCTCGGTCGCTAATGATATGTCTCGGCATCCCCCAATATTTCATAACGTTCTTGAACAATAATAGAGCAGCCTCCTTCGGGGTGCAACAGGATCTGGCGGGCATGAAGGTTGCATACTTTGAAAACTTGTCCACCACGACCATGATCATAGCAAAACTGTCGGACTTCGGAAAGGAAGTGATGAATCCCACATTCATGCTCTCCCATGGGCGTTCTGCTACGGGTAGTGGCTCTAGTAACCCTCCCGGTTGCCTTTGCTCCACGTTGTCTTGTTGGCACACAAGACAAGTCTGCACATATCACTCAATGTCGTCCCGCATGCGTGGCCAGAAGTAAATATCCTTGATTAGCGCCCTCGTAAGTCGGTGCCCCGGATTCCCAGCCCACAGTGTATCATGGCTTTGCTTAATGATATGCCGCCTGATAGACCCAAACTTGGGTACTTAGACCCTTCGACCGGTAGTGAGCAAAAGGCCATCTTCTACCCAAAAGCATCTGGTTTTGCCTTGGGCAGCCAATTCCATCAGCTTCTTGGCCTCTAAATCGTGTTGCATGCCATTCTTGATTCCATACTGAATGTCACAGTGATCTATAGTGATGGCAGCAAGTTCGGCATTCCTACCTAGTGCGTCGGCCACGACGTTGCCTCTTCCTGGCTTGTGTTCCAAGATGTAGTCGAACTCCGTCAGAAAGTCTTGCCATCTAGATTGCTTCGGGGTGATATTCTTTTGTGACTGAAGTAGCTAATGGCCACATTATCGGTATTGACCACGAACTTGGATCCCGGTAAGTGTGTCTCCATGTGGGTAGCAATGTACAATGGTCGTTATCTCTTTCTCCAGCACCGTGTAACGCCGTTCAGTATCATTTAACTTACAGCTTTCGAATGCTATTGGGTGTCTATCCTGCATTAAGACTCCCTCAATGGCAAAGTCTGATGCATCCATATGTACTTTGAATGTCTTGGAGAAGTTGGGCAGCATCAAGACCGGCTCTTCCGTCATTGCGGCCTTGAGACATTCGAACACTCTTTGGTACTCCTCGATCCAAACCCACGGCTTATTTTTCTTTAACAATTCGGTCAGCGGAGCGTCTTTAGCGGAGTAGCCACTGATGAAACTGCGATAGTAGTTCACAAGTCCAAGGAAGGATCGTAGCTCGGTCACCTTTGTGGGCTACTCCCACACGTGGATCGCCCAAATATTTGCCTCGTCCATCCGTAGTTCGCCCTGGCTGATAACATCGACTAATAAGTGCACCTCGTGTTGGGAAACTCGCATTTCTCCCGCTTGACATAGATCTGGTTCTCCGTAAAACTTAGAAGACTTTCCTCAAGTGATCCACGTGCTCCTCCTATATACTACAATAGATGACTATGCCATCCAAGTACACAACAACGAACTGGTCCGAGTAGGGATGAAATATATTGTTCATCAGCGTGCAAAAGGTGGCGGGTACGTTGGTTAAGCCAAAAGGCATTACCAACCACTTGTATTCTCCATATCGGGTCTCCCATGCTGTCTTCGACTCGTCCCCCTCAGCAATGCGCACTTGGTAGTAACCTTTCCGGATATCCATCTTAGTGAAGTATTTGGCCTGCCCAAGTCTATCAAATAGGTCTGCAATTAGCAAGATAGGATATTTGTTCTTTATTGTTACTTTATTGAGAGCCCAATAGTCGATTCATAACCGTAACGACCCATCTTTCTTCTTTTGGAATAGTATTGGTGTGCCATAAGTTGCCTTGTATGGATGGATGTGAACAGCCTCCAGGAGCTCCTTCAATTGTTTCCTTAGCTCTTCTAACTCGGGTGGAGCTATACAGTAAGGTTCATGTGTGGGTGGGTTGGCTCCGACCTCCAACTCTATCTTGTGATATACCTCGCGCCTGGAGGTAGAGTCTTTGGCAGCTCGTCCGGCATCACGTACTTGTTTTCTTCAAGGACCTTCTCTATGATTGGTGGCAAGGACTCCATAGTACCATTGTCTTCTCCCTAACTTGCAATGGTAGCCAGGAACGTCGACTCTCCTTTCTTTAGGCCTTTCACGATCTGCATAGACGACAAGTGGGTGTGTCCTTCCTTCTTTGGTACCTTGACTAGAGGTACCATGCACGAACCTTCCCTCTCCATCACCATGAGTTGTTGGAGGTAGTGATCGATCATCGTATGGCATCACTGGAAAAACTCTTGTCCAAGAATGATATTAAAGATATCTAAAGTAGCGATGATAAAGTTTGTCTTACCTTGCCACTTTCCCAATGGGATGCTCACTCCTAGAAGACCCTACATACGGAAGTCGGTGGGGCGTTAACCGTCTTAAGGAGAGTGTTGCTTGGCATGTAGTTCAGACCTAACCTCTCTGCCACCGTCTCCATCATGATGTTTGTTTTGGCCCCGGAGTCTACCATGGCACGAGTTGGTCGTCCATTTATCTACGTACTGCGTGCTGAAGTCTCCCGGCTTCTTTATCTTCTTGGCTATAGCACCGCATAATTCTATCATGCCCAGTTGCGTCGTTCCCGTATCTTGTCCTTTCTCCTGTGTAACCTTTGTTTCCCTCTTGCGTAGGATGGCACCAAGGTTATTCATCTCGGGGCACCTGGCATAGCCGTGAGGTCCACCGCATATGTAGCATCCATCTCCTTTGTTGGTTTGCGCCCGTTTTTTTTTGTAATTCTGATGCACGAACCGCTTGTTGTCCGTCTTGTGGGGGTCGTGCTGCTTGGGGTGTGTCTGCTGCTCCTTGCCTCGTCCACGGTCTTCCCCACCTTTGGCATGACTACTTCTTGCATCCCTTCCCTTCGCCTTGTCATGTCGTTCATGCTTGAAGTCCGTCAAGGACTCGGCTTGTGTGATGGCTTCTTCTATTGTCTTGACCTGTTTTCGCTTCAAATCCGTCTTGGACCAATTCTGTAGTCTATCCATGAAGTAGAACAACATTTCCTCGTCTGTGAGGTTGGAAATTTGAAGTGTTAGAGTGTCGAATTCCTTCACATATACTCGAATATTTCCCATTTGCTTCAATTCCCAAACTTGCGCTTAACCTCGTACACGACGTTGTTAGAGAAGAAGGTTTTCTTGAATTCTTCGTGGAATTTCTCTCACGTGTTGATGGGGCACGTCCCCTTCCCAACCTCGGCCTCTTTGCGCCTCCACCATAGCATAGTCATATCTGACAGATACAACACGGCAGTGTTGGTCTTATTTTCGACGCTTCTCACCCGACTACACTTGAAGTAATTCTCCAAGTGCCATATAAAGTTTTCCACCTCTTGAGCGTCGCACACGCCCTTGAATATAGGTGGCTTGGGAGCCTCAACCCTGGCCTCCCTATCACAGTCGGGTGATGTAGATCCTCCAACCTCGACGCCTTCCTTGAGTGTTTTCACTTCGTCTTTCAGCGTCTCAATCGTGCTAAGCATGTTTATAAGTCGACACTCCAAGAAAGTGATGGCCTCCTTCATCCAAAATCGGCCCAGTGGAAAACCTTCAACTCCTTACGGATGTTCTCGGTCTCCTCAAGGGTGAAGTCCTCAAGGGTTTTGAACTTGTCGTCGGCCACATTCATGCGTCAGCCTAAATATCTCCACGGCCTGCCTTGCCACTTCCACCCTTGCGACCCATTCTTCTCCAGCGGTGACGTCTATGGCGTCTTCGCCCACTTCATCGTAACTTTCTTTAATAGTCGAGGGCGGATGAGATGTTAGCACCTCACTAGGTGTGGGATGGGGCAGCACCTCCTCATTAGCCTTTTGATGTTTCTTCCCCTTTCGATTCTTCTTTCCACCGTCCAAACGGACATTGATGGTGCTAGCTCTGTTTACGTCTCCTTCGGTATTCATTCCCTTAGTATCAAACCTCGCTCTGATACCACGTTGTCACGGACTTAGAGTATTTGCTAAGACTTCGTGCGACCCTCGATGACTTACTCACTAACCTTTCAAGATCTTATAAGTTCAAGGAAGCCTTTAAGACTTGGAACGCTAAGATAATGCTTGGAAAGACTTAGAAAGAACAAGAAATAGAACTTTGAAGAAGGCTTTGTATATTGCTTGGAGAATGCTTTACAACTTGCTTGGTGCCTTTGCAAATGAGAGGCACCTCTATTTATACTACTTCCTAGGGACTAATGTGCAATTAGTATTTACTTTATAAGTCCCTAAATATTTACACTTTGGTCCCCTTTATAGAGAATTCCACAATGCTTTGGGACCTTCCTAGCCTTCTTAAGACTTCCAAAAGGTTCTAGAGTCCTCCGGACAACTCTAGAACGTTCTGCCCCTACCAGGATGCAAAATCAGACTGGAATTGTGATGGGACGTCACATAAGACTATATATCAACTAATATGTGTAGTATGATAATATGTTTATATTAATAATTATTTTTTACTATAAAATATGCGATGTTTAAAATGAACAAGTAAAAAATAGACTGATAAGCATTAATGTATTTAAATGGGCCCATCTTTTATTACGGACATTAGAATTTAATGTCTATAATTGGAAATGCGGAAACAATTTAAGGCCTCACATTTTCTTGGCTCTGCACTCTTTAATTATTTACCCCAACGCCTACTCTATTTTTTGACTAACCCAAAGTTTATTTATTTTTTCTAAATTTGCAATAATTAAATAAAAAAACAACTTGGAGGAAATGTAGTAAAATCAACTTTTTGAATTTGAGAAAAGCTGATGAAGAAAAATATTAATAGTTCACTTTTTTTGGGTAAGGAAGATAATATTATTAATCTACTCCCTCTAATTCACAAAGAATGATCTGGTTTGACTTGGCACGGAGTTTAAGAATATAAAGAAGACTTTTGAATCTTTTGTTCCTAAACTAAAGTTAGGTCAAATGTACAAAATTATCCTTTGATCTTGTGTCCTTAAACATGTCATGTGAAAAGCTGAAATTAAAATGTTACCTAAAAAAGAAAGAGGTCATTCTTTTTTAAACAAACTAAAAAGGAAAGAAGGTCATTCTTTTTTAAATAGAGGGAATATTAAACTGGTGATGGAGCCATGCTACAATTAGAGTACGTTACATAATTTATGGCCATAGTTTGGCCATTTTCCAAAACATTGTTTATGGGGAACCTTCTTATACTACCTATACCTATTACATCAGATTCGTCGAGCATTTCAATTAGTTCAAAAGTGGGAGCCTTGGCCCCTTCCTTCTCCAGCATGTCCGCCGCTCTATTTTCCTCCCTAAACATGCGTCTAAGCTTCACCGTGTCCAGCTTCATGAGCAAGTACCTGCACTCAGAGATAATATTGTTAAACATGGGTTGATTCTCAATAATCATTTTGGAGAACTTGTGCGCAATCAGTGTCAATTTTTCCAAAGGTATTAGGTTGTACCTTTTGGCAATCCTAAGTCCGTGGAGGATCTCCAGGAGCTCAACTTGCACCACCATAGTGTGGGCGCAATATTTTGAGTAGCATTTGATCCATTTCCCATTGTGGTCCCTGAATAGACCGCTAATTCCACCTCTTCTTGGGTTATTCTGAGCTTTCTCATCGATGTTTAGTTTGAAGGAGGGAAGCGATGGTGGTAACCAAGTGACGCTAATGGTAACTCTTTCAGGCTTAGACTGTTTGATTTTTTGTTCCTAGGAAGTGATACTCCATTACTTGGTTTATGATGCCGTCAGTATGGACATGATATTTCCTTTTGTTGAAGAGGTTTTTATTCCTGTTTGTCCAAGAGCTTTAAAGGCAGCAGGGGATGATCATGTCCCAAGTCATCCACTTACTGAAGCTTTTTGCTTGATTGCTTGCCAAGTGTCCAACCAGTTGTCTAAGGTAAGGATGGAGGAACTAAAATTAGCGAGCGTGAGACTTGAGATTTCCATTTTTCGCCAGAAAGTGATGGCCATGTGACATTGGAAGAAGATTGGGTATTTGCCAGCTGCTACAAATTGGGTTAACATTGACCCTAATATTATAAAGGTATTTGCCAGTACGAAGACACTTTTGGTTTAGGAGCCAGATGAAAGTCTTTATCTTATTAGGGACTTAAAGCCTCCAAATCCATGAGAATTTATTGTTGATAACGTGGACCTCTTTTTTAGCATTAGAAGTGTTGATGAGGTCATACACACTCCTATTGGAGAACCTCCCATTGTCGGTCAAGCTCCAAATTCAAACATCTTACTTGGTGTCGTAGTTTGGAATGAAGCTATCCTTCACCGGTTTGAGGATAATATTCGAGAGGGATATGGAAGGTTTTTTAGATTCCAAGTACCATTTTGATGGAGGCAATGGTGGTGGATCCTGTCATTTAAGGGTACCAACAACATATTTTCTAACGGTTCCAAACCCTGGGATCCAGTTGTCTTCTAGGAATCGACTTTCTTACCGTTGTTAACAACCCAACTAGATCCTTCTTTCCAATATTCCCAACCGCTCCTGATACCCTTCCAGGTCCTGGTGGTGGTTCTCCTCATAAGGGTGTTGTTTATGTTGTAGCATTGTTTAAAGTAAAGCACCTTCGTCTAGAGAGTTGATAGGCCCTTATAAAGCCTCCAAGATAGGCTTGTGAGTTAGAATTTGTTTCTAACCTCACTTTTTTGGATTCCCTATCCCCCTTCTTTTTTCCTATTGGTGATGGTGTCCCAGGATACAAGGTGGATCTTCTTTTTCACTACAGTGGTGCCCCAAATGAAGTTCCTCTGGATTCTATTATTGATATTAAGGTTTCTCATTGGAAGCTGGATGTACTGCATAATGTGGGAAGTGATGCTACCATGAAAGGATTTCTCCAGGAAAATTCTTCTAGTAAGGTTAAGAAAATTGATCTTCCAGCCCTCCAACTTTGCATTCATATTGTCAATGGTGAATTGGAAGTCATTGTGGCTGGGTCTGGAGTGGAACATGTGGAACCCAAGATATTTACCAAAGTGGTTATTAGCCTGGATTTTTAGTATGCTAGAATCAAATCTTTTTGATTTAGGGTTACAGTTGTGGGAGAAGACGACCTTGGACTTACTAAGGTTAAAATTTTGTCCAGAGTCTCTACAAAAGGTCTCCAAAATGTTATTGATGACAACACAGTTCTAAGGGATATCTCTAGAGAAGAGTGTCAACTCATCCGCAAAGAAAATATAGGAGATTTTGGGTCCAGATGTGGATATGCCTATATGTGTCCATCTTATGGATCTCACATCATCATCTATGATCCTCGAGAGTATGTCCATACACAGTATAAAAATGTTGGGGGAAATGTGATCCCCTTTTCTGATTCCCCTTGAGGGGTGAAGTAATCACTAATGGCAACATTGACTATGACACCAATAGAGCAGGGGGAGATGCATGACATGATGATATTGGCGATCTTAGAGGGGAAGTTAAAAAATACAAGAGACTCTCTATGAAGGACCACTCAAGTCTATCAAATCCATTTCCTAAGTAAATCTCAAGGATCATGATCCTTGCTTACCTTTCATTTTCCTAAATTGACTAACAAACTCTTGCACAATAATGGTATTATCACTAGCTCACCTACCAGAGAGGAAACTATCTTGACTGGGGCCAATGATATGGTGGAGGCGGGCCGTCATTATTTTAGCAATGATCAATCTTGTGGAGGGTGTTGCACAGGCCAATAGGTCTAGTTTTTAATCATTAAAACAATGTTACACTTAGTAATAAGACACAAAAGATTGGTATTCATGGCCGAATCCATAGTGCTGGTTTTAAAGTTGTTAGTACAAAAGGCAATTGTACGGTCCTTTTACTGACCCCGGTATTTCTGAAAGAACATGGGGTGGAGACCATCGGGGCTAGGTGCCTTGAGGGTATTAAAATAGTTGATGGCCTTCTTTATTTCCTAACTAGTAAGGGTAGCATCCAGTGCTTCTCTCATAGAGCTAGTGATGTAGTGAGCCTCATGCTGATTGGAGGGCTCGGGAGAGTAGTTTCTAGGTGAACAGTGGAGTAAACCTGGATGAATAAACTTGTGGCATGAGCCATAATTTCTAATTGGCTCCTAATATTGATTGCCAGTGTCATTCTTGATAAGGAGGATTTAATTCCTTCTCCTTCTGTTGTTGGTGGAGATATGGAAGAAGCTAGTATTGGCATCACCATTGATGAGCCATTCAATTTAAGATTTGGTCCTCCACAAAACATGCTTCCATTTTAATAGGGCACTATATTCGCTAAGGATGGTGTATTCAAGATCATGGGGTAAAGAATTATGGGGGTAATGATGGAATCTCTGGACCCCATCGATTCTTGCCACTATCTTCCTCATTTTGAGAAAATTTTCCCAAAAACATTTCTTTTCTAAATGGTGGAATTGTCTTTGAAGTTGGTAATGGCTTGGGGGAGGTCATTTTTTGAGGGGTGAAACTGCTCTTGAACACATTTTGGAAATTCGGGTGCCCACACCATATGGGATCCAGCCTAATGGGTTTGCTTCCATGTTTGGGCCTATTTTTATCTAATTGAACTTTTAGTGGGCAATGGTCTAAATGGATTCCATGATGAGATTCTTCCTATTTTGTATGTTTTATTGGTCCAAGTGTACTTACTTCATTTATACCTTAGATGCATCATATTGCACTAGTTAAGACAATGCCAAAGGGTGTCGGCGTAATTATCATTTATGGGTATAATCCTAGTTTATCCTTTGCTCGTAGAACTTCATTTAAGTCTCCATGGATAAACCAAGGTCCATAGTGGGACTAGGACTCTATGGAAGTTAACCTAGAGGTTAGTGAGACAAGTGAAGTCATTACCAGCATATAAAGTAGAAAAATCCAAGAGTAGTTTTCAGGGAGTATCTGAATCATTACATGGATACCCTACGCAGTGACAGTCATGTTATCTATCTTAAGGTTATAATCTTTCAAAATGATAACAATGCCTCCAGTATGGTCTTCCACAACATCTTGAATGAAAGAGTCAAAGTTTAGATTAGAGGTAATCTTAGTGTGATTTTTCATTTTGGTATCGAGAAGGACCAACATTGATGGATTATGTAGTTTTGTCAAGGCCCTGCACTGTCTCCTTAAAGGCCGCAATATTTGCGCCCCTAGCACTCCAAACGATGAAATTCATTAGCGCACTGGATGGGTGTAGTGCGTTCAGTAGTGGCTCTTTTCCTTTCATCATTTGGGAAGAAAGTCGCTCGTCTATCTGAGGTTCCAAAGAGCCCTTGGAGGAGTGGTCCCCTCCTAGTTTGTAACTTTTAGAGCCAGCCTCCTTATGAGGAGGGATAAAGAGCTAAGATAGCTTCAGTGTAAAGATATTTGAATTCTTTGAGTATTGAATTTTGCAGTATTAAGAACTCGACGTCTTAATCCATAGTGGCGTGAATCCATTCCTCCGAATTCAGGTTGGTCTTTTTGTGTTTTCTAATGACGAGCGATTTTTGTCCCCTGGGTTTTCTGCCCAGTTTGGTATTGGTTGAGTTACACCCATCTATGTAACTGTCCAATGGATAAATGTTGGGTTCAACCCTTTTGGGTTGGTGTTTGGTAGTGGGAAGAAGAGTATCTGGTGCTGAAGCGGGTTGTAGAGGAAGTTCCTCTTCAGTGTCGACTTTATATTCGGGTTGCTGACCATGGAAGTTTGCAGCAGCGCTTGTGTCCATAGTTGTTGCCCGTATTGGCTGATTTCCTGGTTCATTCCCTCTCCGATTATCTATGCCAGATATCAAGGATCCTCCATAACAATGGATATCGGCTGCAGACCGATGAACACTGTTAGGGTTCAAGACCATCCTTTGAGTTCTATCTCTAGCCATAATTCTAGGATGTGAGTTCCTGGTGTTGGTTCTGAGACAAAGATCAGTGGATTAAAAAGTGAGTGATTCTTTTTTTCTACATTACCAATAGGTGTGGTAGTGAGGTGCCCATGGTTCTTGATATCCATAAGAAAAAACTTTGTGGTATAATTAATTGATGCGGCGTTGGGTGTCAAATCCATAGAGGAGTTGTGATGATTGTTTCCATATGGTTGTTGCCAGATTTTGCCCTCCTCTTCCTTTGAGGAATCTACATTGTTATCAACATTTGGAGTGAGAATGGACAAAGGGAGATCTTTTGTAGTATCCGGCGCATTAACTAATGTTCTCAACTTTTCCTTAGCATTTATGCCTTTGTTGGGTTCCACATAGTTCCTTATAAGTTTACTAGGGCCCGATTTGTCTTCTTATCTCTCCTGAGTAATTTTATTGATTTTGGGGTTACCCTGTTCTGATCTAGCCAAGGGGTTAGTGAAGGGGGATGAGTGGGGAATTTTTGAGATAGGGGACTTACCTTTATGCTCCATTTGAACTATTACTTGGGTTTTGGTTGTACGTTCTAGGCCGATTGCTTTTGTTGTGCTGTCAGTTTTGGTGGTCGTATTTTTCCCTTTCCTCTTAGGAAAGACCACAGTCTTCCAAACCTCGCCTTTGGTGCGCTGTTAATGTTCTCACTTTGTGTTGGTGTCCTAATGTGGAGCGTCTTTGAGTTGGTGCATGTAGTGATGACGTGCCCAATTCTTCCACAGCCAACACAGAGTTCGCCTTTGCCTCATAGAGAACATCTTAATTATGGCCCTCTATCATCACTGAGGTTTTAACTGGTATCCCCATCGGCACCTCTATGCATATTTTTACATACGGTCCTCTTAGAATGGCAAATGTGCAGACATCGATTTTAAGGAGAGCCCCAAGTTTTTTTCCTATTTTTCCTAGGATGCTCTTGTCCTAAAGTTTAGTGGGCAATTGATGTAGCCTAACCCAGATTGGGGAGTGAGTGATTCTTGATTTCTTTAGTGCAAAATTTGGCTCCCAACACTTAATTGGTAGGACGCTACCCAAGATGAACCATGGCCCTCCATGAATGGCTTTGTCCATATTATGTTGTTGGGCAAATTTAGCAATGTAGAAATCTCAATCCAGATTGATTAAAATGAGGTCTTCGGTGGATTTTTAGAGTTCCATTGGCTTATGTTTTAGATATTGGTGGGATATTTCCCCCCATAAGCTTGACAATGACTGAATATCTCCATGGGTGGTAGATTCTTTCCTTTTCCTCCATCGTCAGTTGGATGGCTTCGTCAATCATACAGTCTTTATCCTGGATTTTTTAGTAGCTCTGAGTCTGTGAGTAGGAGTGGTTTAAGCCTGGATGCTTATCTAGGAAAATATCCTTGAAGTATTTCCTATTTGGGTTGTCCTTCTCCATTGTTGATGCTCCGTCTGGTGGCTCTGGGAGGTTCGGTTGCCTCGAGGATGGGGCTACTCTGATGGGTGGGGGATTGGTCAGTCATTCCTGGTACTTCTCTTTCTCCTTGTTCAATAGTTCAGGTTGTTAGAAATCAAGAATTTGATTTTCCATTTGGTTATCTCCTTTTCTTTCTTCCATTTTCCGGTATAAAAAAGGAAAATATAGGACGAGAAGGAAATATGTTCTTTCTTTTTTTTATATATATTTTCTATAAAAAAAATAGTGATGAAATATGAAATATAATAATAAAAAAAGAATAGGAGAGAATTGGATAACTTCTGAAAAGTTGAGATAATTCAAAGAAAATTGAAACAAATATAACAAATAAGGGTTATGGTAGAGTGATTGTCACGACCCAAACCGTCGTGATTGACACCACACTAACCCTCCAATGGGAGAACCATAGGTACTAACTAAATAACAAATTTTAAGCTACGGAAGCAAGTTTAAATAACTAAATAAGGAAGTTCCCACACACTTCTACGAAAGATGTAACAACTAACCTAAACAAATGCGGAAGAAATAACTTCAAACCTGAAAGTCATTGTACCGAAACTCTAACAAGATTCGTAAGGCTAAACAAGAAGGGATACAACCCCAACTAATGAACTAATCAACTAACTAGAAAAGTCTAAGTCCGGAACGTTGGACATAGATGAAAGAAAACTCAAGGCAACCTGAAAGAGTAGATATTCTATTTCTTGTCTTTGTTTCGTTGCATTAATTTAATTGTATCTCATTCTATTTATAGATATGAATATCATCGTGTTATAATCATTTGGTATGTCATATTATCCATCTTAATGGTAACTTTTGAGTGGTATCGGCATATATTTATATACATAATCTTCTCCAGTTTGCTAAATATCTTAGGGGTCGTCTGGTTGAGGGATAAAACTAACTAGTGGTGGAATAAATTTTTTGTATCTTGTATGGTTGTCATGTTTGGGTAACGTATCCCGCTATTTATACCATAGTGATGGGATAAGTTATCCCAAGATAGCTAATCCTAGAATAACTAATTCTGGGATGACTTGTTCCTAACCAAACGACCTCTTATAGTATAGTTTGGGTGAAGAGTTATTCATTCTACTCTTTTATGGGCTTCTAGCTTGATTCTAGGCCCACAAGGGATCAATCTATTCAAATGTATGTTTCCATTTATCTAGCCTTCTTCTCCCAATTTAACTACCAAGTTTTTGTATAGTGACAAGGATCGAATTCATGATCATTGTCTCACGTACTCACACACCACGTGTTTCTTCCATGCTATTGAACCAAAGCCCTCGGTTCCCATGCTGACTTGCGATTACTTCGACATATCAGTCCAATAAGTACCACCTGACTCTCCAAGTGTATTGCCTCAGCTTAAATTGAAGATGGAACATCATGTTGCTCTACTTAATTGACCACTAGGCCCTCTAACAAAAGATTCATAACAATCAAAGCAAGGTTTCTTTTTTCTAAAAAGCATATTCACCACAAGATGTAAGATTTATTGTAGTCAAGGATTAAGAATATCAGTAAAATATTTCAGAGAAAAAAATGGATCTACATATAACCAAAGACACGCCACATATTATTTTTCCATTTGTTTATCATTTAGGATGGCACAAAAGTTAACACCACTAAACCTATATAACTTTATGTCATTTACTAGACTCAAAATTGTCATGCTAAGTATTGAGGGCTCTGCTACTAGATATATAGGAAGCAAGGTGGATTCAGAAAGTAGAGACATACGCGGGAGATTAAATAAAAGTTTATTTCAAATCACAATTAACATTGAAAATAACAAAACCACTAACATGAACACAAAGTCTGAAAACAAAAACTACGTTTCCCTATATATACCTCTTATAAGTAAAAGTAAACTAGTCAGTAACTATATGGAAGGAGGTCAATAACTTCCAGCTCTCAGCTACTTACAACTTGCATCTTTCTTATAAATCAATGTTTTTTTCAATCATCTGTAGTTTTTTAAAATAAAGAATATTTGGACCGGACAACTTAGCTTCAAATCACTCTTAGGATAGAAGCAAACATTTCTATATTTCAAACAGCAGCAAAACCCAGTTCAAGGACCGTAAACACATAATATAGGGTTGTGACTTTTTCGATAAATTATGAATTTTTCAAAGAATTGTCACTATTTCAAATAGTTTGTAAGGCAAGATGGACACATGTTCATAGAAGGATTTTCTCTCATTTTTCAACCACAAAAAGTTTCTAATATTTTGTCTTCTTTTTTCTAACACTCAAAAAAAATTGTATCGTTGAGTGAGTTTGAAGGTGAGTGGAATTTGAGCTACAACTATTCTGATGATGAAGTAAATTATTCTATCCTAAGAGGATATGTTCAAGAACCTCAAGTATTCGAGGGAAATAACTTTTATTGATATAATAGTCGTTTTTTCTTGATTTGCTTAGTACATACAATAGTACGTAATGTTTCAATATATGAAGATTACGTGAACTAGTCAAAATTTATTTTTTTTTGTTAACAATTTTTCATGCAATGCATTTGTATGCTTATAAATATCTTTTAAAAAAATTATTGAACTTGTCATGAGTCAAAGAATTATCACGAGTTGTTTTATTGATGCTCAAGACATAAGAATGACTTTATTTGTAATATTGTAACGACCTGTTTAGTCGTTTTGAGCAGCAGATGTTATTTCTGGAAAAACTGTGTGAGTCGACGGAAACCACGACGGACCGTCATGGGCACGACGGGCCGTCGAGGTTGTCTCGTTCCAAAAGACTTAGACTTCTGAAATTTGGGTACTGAAATCGACTCTCTGAACTTGGCGACGGACCTGCAGGACGAACCGTCGTGGGCACGACGGACCGTCGCGGTTGTCTCGTTCCAAAAGACTTAGACTTCTGAAATTTGGGTACTGAAATCGACTCTCTGAACTTGGCGACG
>NC_028647.1:33798746-33909296 GCF_001406875.1 Solanum pennellii | reverse complement strand
AGCTTGGACTGGATCTCCTTCCTCATGTCTTGATGCCTTGAAGTTTCGGCATAGACTAGCTTTTATTTGTTTTAGCTTCTTAGAATACTCTTAGTTTAGTAATTTGATCATAGATGTTCTTGTGGTGATGACTTCCAGATTTTGGGGAAATAATAGATGTTGAATTTTAGAAGTTATTGAATTGTCTTTTATTAATAAGTTTCAGTCTTCCGCATTGCTTTATGTTGATATTAAATTGAAATGTTAAGGTTTAGATTGGTTGGTTCGCTCACATAGGAGGGTAAATGTGGGTGCCAGTCGCGGCTCGGTTTTGGGTCGTGACAAATATTATTTATGTGATTGAGATTCTTAGAAAGTTCGCTTCAAAACAGTTATTACTTTATAAACATTTTCCTTTTTATTTCACTAATTTAATTTTTTTTTTAAAAATAATTTCTTTTTATGTACTCTAATTAAGAAAAAGTCATATGATTTAGGATGATGCCGAGTTGAAGGGTGTGTAGTTATAATTTTTTTTAATTGCTAATTTTTATGATATAAATCTTTCTCATAGGCAAATCTTTATACATAGATATATATATTTGGATAGATATTTATTTTTAAATTAAAGTATTTTATATGTCATGAAAGTATTATCATGTTAACAAGATCGCTATCTTCAAAATATAATATTTTTAAATGTTCTGATTTCTTCTCTTCCTTTTAAATTAAAGCATTATATATGTCATGAAAGTATCATCATATTAACAAGATCGCTATCTTAAAAAAAAATCTCATAGCAAACAGAAAAATGTGTGAGTCATTTAAAAAGTATCATTTGCAAAATAAATTTGTTTTAAGCAGTATGGAATAAAAGTTCACACAGAAAGTTCTAAAGTGCAAATTTAAATTACTATATTGCCCTTAAACTAAATTAAAATCAAATAAACTACCTAAATAAACAATAAAATTAATTCCTATTTATTTAAGTAAATGAAGAATTGATAAGAAATTTAGCTATTACACTTTAATTCTTCAGTCATGACAGTTATTACTAATTATTGCAAATATCATTCACATCTTTTTACATAATTTAGTTGTAAAATTATGAATTTCATTAGTTATCAGATTAATTATTTTTACCTTTCATCTTTTTTTATATTAAATTTTTACCTAATAACTTTTCACATTCTTATGTCACCCCTACATTACTCAATAACACAATGTTATTGACTCTTGAACTAATCATTTCTCGTTAAATAAACTAACTTTTTTTAAAACATGTTAATATATATATATATATATATATATATATATAATTTACATACACCCTCCGTAAAAAAAAATTCTATTTTCTTTTTAGTCTGTTTAAAAAAGAATGACTTATTTCCTTTTTTGACTAACACTTTAACTTTTCACATGATATATTTATGACCACAAAATTAATGGCATTTTGGTACATTTAACATAACATTAATTTAGAACCACAAAATTAAAAAGTCTTCTTTCTTTTCTTAAACTCTGTTCTAAGTCAAAATATGTCATCCTTTTTGAAACAGAAGGAGTATTAAATATTTTTTTACGTTGAAATTTTAATTTTATTAATGAAAATAATATGAAAAGTCAAATAACTATCTTTAAAGTACACATTTAATCGAGAAGTGAAATATGAGAAGTAACAATAAAAATATCATCTATTAAATACATCATAAATTAAAATCGTCTACAGAAAAAAATTTCTAGAAGATAAAATGTAGTTATTTTCTTCACATGTTCATATGACATCCAAAAAATTTAATCAAATACTTCAAATTTAAATATTTATACTACAATGCGTGAAACACATGTGTGTTACATGTGATCAAGAACTAGTAATATGATGTATGTTGTGTAGCAATTATCAATATTTTTGGACAAGTGGCCAAATATGTAACTTCACCTTACAGACACAGTTCTGAGGTGGAAGGTTTCTTCCTTTCTTGTAAGGGTTAGAGCTCAACTCAATAGGGCTTCAGGGGTCGAAAAGCACGCTTACTGGCCACTTCTCAACTATTTCGTAACATTTCTACACACCATTGACGTGGATTTTCAAGCTAAAAAGTTATTGTTCACACTCTCAATAGTTCAAAGTACGAAACTAAAAACAAATAATAATTAAAATACGTTTCCTAACACTTTTTATCTCTACACTTTTTCCTAAATAGCACATTCACTACAAAAAGTAGCACTAGATATAAGAGTAATTCATGAATATCAAGGAAGCATAATAACATGTAGTTTAAAAAATGCAAAAAGATGCTGCCTAAGCAGGTGTTAGCATATACAACCACAAATGTTCCATATTATTTTTCGATTTGTTTGAGCAATTACTAGTCAACTCATACAATAATCAAAAAGTAAATACCACTAAAACCAACCTATGATGCAATATTACTTTTAAGTCGAATCCTCTGTAGATTAACTATAAACGCACTATGTTATTATCAGATCCATAACAAGCCATTTACTAGCACCAAAATTGGCATTGGATCAACAGCTGAGACAGTGTACTGACCACCGACAGCCTCCCTCTGCAAAACAGATTCAAGCAAATATTTGGCAAATATCAGTAAAATATAGGATGAGAAGAAATAAGAAACAAGAATATATTGCAAAGAATCAGAGAAGACCAAAGGTTGAACCACCTTCGGGATCTATCAGGTTGTCCCATATTCACCTGTGAATTTTAGCAACTTCAAAACAATTAACAACTTAATACATTTTTTAAAATATGCCGTGGTGTCCAGTCACCTAGCATGGACAAATGGGAAGAAACCACCTAGCACTTTAGGCTAAGTTAAGTTGCTCAGGGACAATAGTTTCGTAAGTTGCATTTTTTGGTTGTTTTTTTTTTAGAACTTTGGAAACGGTCAGGGAAAATCTCAATCCACAGAACACCACCGAAGCTCAAACAACCAAGACAGGAAGGGAAGAATGCAGTTACCAGTGGGGAAGTAAGAGGGTGTGGGTGGACGGCATTAGAAAGCTAGCAGCTGCGCCCAGGCTTGGTATTGAGATTTTTTGGGGTGTACAACTAAGATAATTTAAGGAGTTCACTCCTTCCAATTTCCAAGTCTACTCTTGAAAAAAAATGACAACAAGAGCTCCCAGGAGGACGGGCGATCCAAGAACCAATCATCTCCTAGCTGAAAGCTTGTTAAAGAAGAGGCCAACATATGTTAAGCTCATACTTCATGTGCAAATGCTCAGAACACATTTTTTCTTGTTGCATAAGTCATGTTGCAACCAGAATATGGAGGCGGTACTAAACTATGCTGCAGTACAATGTGTGATTCCAATGACAGATGTGCTACACAGTTGAGCCTTGAAAATAGAAAGGGGGTGGGGAAGGAACTAAGGGCATAGGAGTGCTTCCCAGTTCCCCTCCATATCTCATATGGGTTTAAATTGGAAGGGGAGAGATTGGAGAGCTTTATAGGGGTTAAGAGAATGACTTCATACATTTCAGTAAACTTTGAGTACACCCATGAGGTAGCTGTTGATATTTGATAATGTAAAGCAATATGTAGAGTTAATGTTCTGGCAGATCAATACAATCCCCTAACTTCATCCAAGCAAAAACACGCCAGAATTTACTGGGCAAGCAAATACAACAAACTCCTTATCGCTTAGTGACAGTCACCAAAATAGTTTCGAATGTATAATGAGTTAATGGTGTAATATGTGGGCAAATAGATGACAACAGATGGGGAAAATACTGCCAATCAATAGTAATTCTAGCACAAGTCAACAAACAGCTCTTAAACATGTAATCTTAATATAAGTTTCTTTAACAACTTCCTCTCTATTGCCATGGACTTTTTTTCCGTTTCTCTTCAACTATGCCTAAGCACCTTAATATTTGTACCCTTTCAAAAACATATCCAAGTAAGAAAGCAAACACAAGAGCAAAAGTGGCATCAACAACACCACTACCAGCCTGTAGTTAAAAATTCGCGCAGACACCTTTTTCCCTTATTATCCTAATCAATACATCAAACTCTTCTACCTCCCAAAAATATCAGCACACAGGCAGACAATAACTCAAATTACACTACAAATCACTAGATATAATGATATGGCACAGCTCTCTCCTGAAAATGTGAATACATCAGAGCAGATTAAGATATCAATAAGATCCCGTCTAAAAAAGCATCACACAAAAGTGAAAAATAACAGAGCCAGATCTGTAATTTTTTCAGCAAGTATCAAAACTTTCTTAAGCTCTTCTCCAAAAACTCCTCTGTAAGAAACTTCTCTTTTTCTTTTAATTTGTTCGACTTGAATCAGAAACTAAAATACAAGTGAACATTATAAAAGAGATGAAAACAAGCTTTCTCTTTTTTTTTAGAAGGGATATGAAACAAACTATTCCTAAAACAACAACCCTCCCTTGAAAACATAAGCAGTAGCTTCCAAGTTCCAAATAACCAAGACACATGATTAACGATATCAGAAGAAGCCAAGCACCAATTCCATATTATTCATGCCCAATCTATCATCCCATTAACATCAAAAGATCAAACTTCACCCTAATATTAGCATTAACCAGAAACACACTCAAATTACGGACCACAAAGCTCTCTCACAACAACAATAACACAACAGCTAACTAAACTACCAAGAAGATCCCACAAAACGTAGGAGAAAGTAATTGTACAACAAGAAACCCAGTGTAATCCTGCAGAAGAAAACCATACAATTACAACAAATCCAGTGTAATTCCACAAAAGGAAACCATTGTACACAAGCAAAATCAACAGCAAATTCCAATCATAAGGATCCTTCATATTTTCTTATGTCTAAGTATAGAAGTTCTCGTAATTGCTACGAAAGCTGACCATGATTTTCATAAAAAAGAAAGTAATATTGAAACATAATCAAAACATAAATATGATATCCGAAATAACACCCCAGAACAAGCACAGTAGCATTAACTTCCATATAAACCAAGAAACATATGATAAAATATTACATCACCAGAAACAAAATAAACTAAAAGTGGGTCGCATATTATTCATATGATGCCTACCACCAAAAAACTATTATCAACCCTAAAAATCCACTCAACCAATTTGTAGATCCCAGTTAGTATATTGTTTTTTAAGGAAGACATTTATTCAGAAAGATAACCATGAAACATAACAAAACCTTTGCCACACTGATTAGAAATTAATACTTGTTCACAATACATAAGAAATTCAAATAATAAAGAAAATAACATTAACTAACCTGAAAATTAAATCATCTCTTGAACTCATTTAAACTCGAAGGTAGGTGGTATAGGAGCATCAAAGCTCTCTAAAACCTGTGTCTTGCTACCACCACCTATCACCGTCTCCTCCTTCTTTCCACCACCAAAAAGTCCTCCAAACCAGGAAGAAGAGGATGGTGCTGATGATTCTGCCATCATACCATCAATACTTCCTGGAGCTTGACCAGGAAGCTGCCCCATTGGTTGACCAGGCAGCTGCCCAGATGGATATCCAGGCACTCCAGGGACAT
Source organism: Solanum pennellii (assembly GCF_001406875.1). Lineage (NCBI taxonomy): Eukaryota > Viridiplantae > Streptophyta > Magnoliopsida > Solanales > Solanaceae > Solanum > Solanum pennellii. The sequence continues at coordinate 33,903,773 of NC_028647.1, read as the reverse complement.
TAGGTAGTGGCTCCTCCATGGGTGGGAAGTTCTGCGGAGCACTCATGACTTTATTTAACATAATTCCAGCTCCCTCTATCAAGGCAAGTAAAACTCCACCAAACAGTGCTGATCTAGAAGCAGCACCCAGTCCCTGCCGCATCTGTAGAAAGCCACCAGTTGCTGCACCAGCAATAATAGAGTTCCAAGGATCTTCTTTCTGCCGGAGATAAACCATTGTACAATCAAATGAGGAGAAAAGCCCACCCCACACAGCAAAACTACCACCAATACGAGGAGCATTCATGCGCACTGCCTGTGTACCGCCAATCAAGCGCTCACCTTTTGGTGAGTTGTATATGCCTTTTAAGAAGTGGAAGGCTGAACCTCCAACAGCACCCATGCCAAATGCTCCGCCAACATCATCAAGTATACGGTCAGGGCAAGGTTCACGAGAAGTCTCTGGTGTTCCCATTGTTTCACGGGATAAGCACTGACTAGGAAGAAAAAGGTTTAGAGGTATGACACCGACAAAGCAGGGCTGCTTTTACTTTCCAAGAAAGTGATCGGTTTGATTTGATATTGACCTGCATCAAAACATTATCATCAAACTGCATCATCAGTTTGAGCAACACCCCTTTTTCCAGGAGCTGTAAAGTGAAAATCATAACGATTGGAAACAAAAGAACCACCAACATGGACACAAACTTTGCATTCAATAACAATAACATTTTTTTCCTACAGCTCTCTGAATCAGAACTCAGCTCAGGTAACAAAGTAAACTCAGTTTATATAAAGTGGTAGATAACTATTATTTCGATCAAGGGAAGAGGTTAAATTACTACTTCTCGGATACTTATCAACTTGCCATTTCTTCATAAGCATATCTATAGGTTTCCTGCAAACATGTATCGACATGACAGATAATACTTGGATCAGACAACTTAACAAACTCCCACATCACTCTTAGACCAGAAATATTTACAGAAAAACACTTCAGTCAACTAAAGAACCCTAGCTATAAACTTAGATATAAATAAATAGGATTCTTAAAAGTTAAAACAAATACCATTTGTCTGATAAAACCTTGACCGTACATCTCAACAACAAAAACCTTTTTCTTTTCTTTTTTCAATAAGAACACCTCCCTCCTTCCTCAACAAAAAACAGGAAAGATACTCACCAAAAGTGTATCCTGGTAGTCAACAAAGTGGGTTTAGACCTATGAGCTCTCAGGTTCAAATCCCAGCGCAAAGAAAAAACACTAGGCAATTTCTCCGCTTCGGTAGACAGATTTATCTGGTAGCAGACGCCACAGTTATAAAACAAACAGATACAAACCCAAATAAGCAAGAAATCACAATTTCCGTTAACAAAGCTGCGATCTTAATTGATCAATAGATCAACTACACCTCAATCCTAAATTAATTGGGTCTGCTATACAAAAACACTGCTACCACTTCACCATATAGTTGAAACTATTCAACCTACAACAATTTTCTTCATTATCCAGGTCTAAAACCATCTATACTTGGTGAAACTGACATAAAAAAAGGTCAAAAAAAGTGATGTGAGGTAATAAGGTAGCCGACACAATGATTATAAAAAACTACAAAATCAAATCAGCAAGTAACCACAACTTCCACCTACAAAAGCTGAAATCTTTAATTGATCAATCTATCAACTACACCTCATTCCCAAATTAGTTGAGTCAGCTATACAAAATACATTGCATAGCCTCCTCATAGTTAAGACTTAATTTTTCTTGGGTTTTTAACTTACCACAATATTCATCATTATCAGGGACTAAAACAGGTTATACATCCCGAAACTAACATTAAAAAGGTAAAAAAAGTTGACGCGAGGTAATAAAGTAGCAGACCCACATTTATTATTTTGATAAAAAATTACAAACCCAAATTAGCAATAACCGACAACTTCCACTACAAAAGCTGAAATCTTTAATTGATCAATCCATCAACTACACCTCAATCCCAAATTAGTTTGGGTCAGCTATACAAAATACTCATGCATCAATTCATCATAGTTATAGACTATTTCTGTTCCAGGTTTTCACCAAGGCTTAGCTACTCCGTTCTAAACAGGATAAACATCACTAAACTAACATAAAAAGGTGGAAAAAGTTCAGATCTTAACCGATTAAATTCGTTTTTTTTTTCAACAATTGATCTGAGAACTGAATTCTGTAAGCAAAGTTCAACATAAACACCAAGATAAGTTCGAAGAAAGAGATTTTTAACCTGACGGAGAGGCAGTGGCACCGACCGACCGACTCCAGGTGAGAGACGCAGAAAGGGAGAATAAGCTGGAAAACCTAAGAGCTAGTAAAAGAGGGCTTTTTGACCCGAATTTAAATGGGTAATACCCGATATCATGTGGGTTATTACACACTGAAGAATTTGTGTGTATATTTGGTTCTCTTGTTGCTTACTTCATTATTTATATGTTAAAAAAAAAAAATCTTGTTGCATACTGATACTCTATTATTTTTTTAAAAAAAATGAAGCTAAACACAAAATATTTATCTTTTTTCTAAATAAACGTTATGCTGCACAAAATTAATGTTAATTATTTTTCTTTTTAATATTTAAGATTTTAAAGTTATTTAGTGTCTGACTATTAAATATTTTCTTATTTGAAGCAGATATAAGAACCCCTAATTTAAATTTTATGTATATATTACTATACATAAGAGTCATGAGAAGAACAACCAACGACATTTTAGTAATTTTAATATCATTTAAGAGCAAAACAATAATTGTGTAATAAATGGTCAAAATGAAAAATTTAGAATAATCCATACGTGTCTTAATTTTTGTTTTGGGCTCATAAGGATATTATTGTAATTTTGTTAAAATGAAGAATTTCTAGTAATTAACTTCTTACAAACAATAATGAATGTTAAGCTTGTTTTTACATACTTTTGAAAGAAAATTTTGAACTAATTAAAAAAAATGTGTTTGAATAGTTAATATTTTCCTATTTATCTTTATATTTATATATTTTATTTTTTCTATTCTATATTTTATAGAAAAGTGAATGGGAGGACGACCAATGGCAAAAATTTATTTACTCTAACAAAAATCTATTAAGAAAGATAATAAATAATTCTAAAATATCTTTCTTTATATAAAGTGAATAATGATTAAGGGTAAAAATGTAATTTCACACTAACAAAAATCTACCTAGAATGATAACAAAAAAATCAAATAGTTGTAGAAACATCTTAAGTTATTGTTATTACTAGGGCTATTCGTGGTTATGGTTAACAACCAAATTAAACCGCAATCCGAACCAGACCGATTAAAAAAAATTGATATCTGGTTTAGTTTGGTTAGGTTTGGTTTTTAAATTTTGAAAACCGATACTGTTTGATTTGATTTTGGTTTTACTAAAAAAACAACCACAAAAATAATCAAACTGAATCAATAAATTAGATATATAAATTTTATAATTATTTATATATTATTCATAAATAAATTAAAAATATTTTGTTAAATTTTAATTAACTATAGGCTTGAACTTTACCTTTTTTTCAAGCCTAACACTTTAGCCAAGGTATAACAATCTCAAATCCAAGTCCATCAAAATCCATTTTAGTCTTTACTTACTGTACTTCACATAAAATAGTCACACATTTTCTTAAATAAATCACTTTTGTTCATGTAATGATAACTCTAATATTGCTTAATTGCTTGACTGAATCGACATTTGTTTTTTTTAGATTGTTCATGTACTTGGTATTTGTGTCTATCGAGATACGTACGTCCTCAAAAAAATTATTACTTTGAAACCGAATAAACCAGAAAAACTGAACCAAACCGAACCAAACTGACAATAACCAAAACCGATGGTTATGTTTTCGTTTGGTTTGGTTTGGTTTTAGAAATTTAAAAAACCGACTAAATTGGTTTGGTTTTGGTTTTAATCAATTTCCGATCCAAATCTGACCGTGAACACCCATAGTTACTACCATTTACTTATTTTGTTATTACTTCACTATCTTTTCTTTTATGAGTTATTGTGATATCTATTCCGGAAAGATCATTAAGAAAGACCTACGAAAGTTCCCTCACTACGGGGACTAACTCAATGGGAGGTATTCTGGAGTCTATGTCTTTGACTCTTACAATATGGTATATACAACCTTTTGAGATCATTTTACAAGCCTTAGGACAAGAGATGATACGACCTCTAGGAATAGAATTTCCCCCCTTCCCCTCTAAGATGAGCTCATTTGGAAAATTGAACTTAACAATTCTTGTTCTAAAATCAATGGAAGCAAAACAATTATGCAACCAATGCATACCCAAAATGACATCAAAGTTTACCATATCAATTTCTACTAATTCAACATGACTACTATTGGGGAACATTATAGGACAATTTATATATACTCTCTTTGTAACTACCGACTCACCTACTGGGTAGTTAACATAAAAGGTTCATTTAGAATATCGGGCAAAATATCAAACTTCCTAGCTATCAAAGGAGTAACAAAAGATCATGTAACAATAGATATCAATAGAAAAGACTTGTAACATACCAGTCACCACATCGGGAGAACTCTCTTATTCACCCCTAAAGCGAAGTGCACAAAAGTGATTCTTCTTTGTAGTATCCACATTAGAACCACTAGTTGAGCTTGCCCGCTATCTTTGTCGTGCCCCTTCAAATTAGGGCAATCCCTAACCTTGTGGCCATCTTGCCACACCCAAAGCAATTGTCTATACCAACAAGGCAATCACCATAATTCTTCTTGCCACACTTTCCACAAGTTGGCTTCTTGCTAGGTCAGCTAGTACTTTTCTCTTTTGAGACTTAGGTCTAGACTCCCTATCATCACCAGCCTTAGGAAATTTGGAAGGAACTTGGTTGGAGAACTTCTTCTTGAATCTAGGCTTGTCTTGAATTTCCAACCTCCCATTTGAAACACCACCATCATAAGACTTCACCCTCTTGGCCTCTTTATTCTTTCTCCTTAATCTAGTTTCTTCCACTTGTTGCGCATGAAACATGAGATGAGAGATATTCATATTATCATGAAGTATAGCCGAATGACATTCATCCACCAAGTCATCGGCACCTCAATAAGAAAATCACTCATCTCATCCCTTGGGTTTGAAACAAAGGATGGAGCATACTTGGACAACTTAGTAAACTTCAAAGAGTAGTCAAGTACACTCATACCTCCTTGACGAAGGTTAATGATTCTTCCACCTTATATTCTCTTATCTCTCTAGGAAAGAACCTATCAAGTAAATCCCTCTTGAAAATCTCCCAAGTCACTAGTCCACCCCTTATCGCCCTATTATCCCTCCATTGCATGTACCATGTTTGGGCCACATCTTTGAGTTGATAGGCCTACAACTTGTCCTTCTCAATTGAGGTCACATCCATACCATAGAGAATCTTATAGACCTCATCGAGGAAATATTTAGGGTCCTCATCCGACCTCGATCAAAAGAACATAGGTGGACTCATTCTAGTAAAGTCTCTTAAATGAGAGGCCATGGTGTTAGCATGTTTAGACACTCGAGGTCCAACCTCCCTATTAACTTGTAACGTTATGTCTTGGACTTGACAAGTGACAGAATTACCTTGAGAGGTCATGGCTTGGGCCTAACTCAGAAAAGACGCCCTTATCTCTCCATTGGTTATCAGTGGAGGACATCCGAAACTTGATCACCCATAGCAACTTCTTAAAGTGAAGGCACTTGGTTGTCTTGATCTCCCACATTAGAAATTTCTTCCTCGACCCTTCTAGCAGTTTCTATTCGAGTACTCATACTTATAACCACGATACAAGGTTTAGGTGAAAGAACATAATAAAACTCTAGAGGAACGAAATAAAAGTACAAGAAGATGAGAGTTTCTAAGGATCACATAGTCTCTCATTCATAAGTGTGGCGCGCTTCACAATTATGAATAAGAATCTACATAGACGTGGTTTATTATATCGCTTCTAGGGATATTCAACCACATGCTCTGATACCAAGTTTTTCACATTCCGGAAGTACCCCCTAGACGTAATTTGCGTCGTTGTCCTCGAAGAGGACTAGGACTAACCTCTTAGCATTCATCATTATATTCATAGGTTAAAATACGGAAAAGTTTAAACTTTTCATCTACACTAATTCATGAGATTTACTTATACCTCTCGTTTACACATAATATATTCATATCGAGTATACATAGACCCTCCGTATAAGAAGATTACATAGTCTTCTACTTTATGGCGCATGTCTCTCTCTCTCACTCTCGCGCACACACACACACACATATACATACATACATAGTCTTAAAAGGGATGTCTCATATTAACCATCTAGACCGAGTCAAATCAACATGGTCATAAACCCTTATACAAATGTAGAAATGCCACTTAGGGCTTACAACAATATCTTGAAACAACGTGAATGAAGTGATTGTCTTTAGACTATAACAAAGAACCATAACTAGAGTAATAACAAGGCATCATCCTCAGACTTTAGGACATACCCACACTTGGAGAATGATTCCAAGCCTTCCTTCAAAGTGGTCACGAACCTTCAATGACCGAAACCTAAAATGTTGGGGAAAAAGAGAGAAATGGGGTTAGCACATCACTTGTATGAAGTATGGAATCATAAGTACATACAACATAGAAATCAAGCTAAAAATGGACATTTCATTGAAGCATGGTAATTTACGTTAAAGACACCTTATGCACATTCAAGTACCAATACCAATCAATAAGCACATATTCCTTAAGTCAAGACCATGTACATCACAAGACGAACAATACCAAGTCTATTCAAGTCAACATGAATATCCACATAATTGAGAAATTAATCAAGAAAATTCTATCATTAAGTTTTAATATCAACAAGCATGAATAGTAGTTCATAACATCATAACCTAAGCAAGACCATCACTCATGAACCCTCATTAAGTCCACTAGTGAAATGACTAAGCAAAGACTCATAACCTCACTCAATCAAGTGAACCCAATAAGAATTATAAGTAATGCCCACTTTACATAATATATCATTAAGAGTAAACATCATCATACTTTAGCAATAGATACCTACCACATGCTCATAAGTGAAACCAATATCACATAGTGTCATTAACATATAAGATCAACATATACATATCATTTCCATTTAATAAGCACATGAGAACATATGAACATCCTTTTAAGACTTCCATCAAGGCTAACTAGTGCAATATATAGGTAGAGTCCCATACCCCTACCTAGACTAAGCCAAACCCCACAGGTCATCCTAGTTAGAGTTAACTTTATTACTTTATTTTACATTTGGGGACATCTTGCCTTAACAGACACAGAACACACCAGCTAATGTGGAATCCGATGTCATGGAAACCTACACTAAAAGAAGGTGGACTACTTGCCAAGGTAGTACCAAAACATGAACATAACATCTATGTGGATCCACTAGCTAGTATTCCTATGGGGGTAACATAGTTCAAGAACTAGGAGATGTAGTTGGGACCCTCTTTATGCTACATGCATTATAATCTCAAATATCACGAGTACATTAGTTGTCCTACCTTCCCTATGTGGGAAGGGACACTCCTCACTTCTAATTCACTCGGTGCTAAGCTAGAGTTCTGTTTGAAATGTCTTTCATTAATAATCATAACTTAATTTAGGTCATAGGGGTCTACCCCTTATATAGTCATAGTCGCAGCTCAATAGGAATTTCATGAGTATGTCCTTTCAATACAATTCATACACATGAGGTTAGCACATTTACATCACTATATCATAATATGACGCATAGGAAATTCATCACTAACCTTATATCATTACATCTTAGCCAACATCTCACAAGCCATAAATCAAGACATTTCAATTCAACACCATACCAACCCTAATAAATCTTATCATAAGGTATACTTTAATATAAAACACAAGTTATCATAAGTAGAGTAATGGTTTGAGATCACAAGACTTACCCCAATCTCCTTCACAAGCCATCATCCAAGGTTTTATGATTAACCATCTAATTAAAACCAATAATGGGAGTAATATCATCACAGAATAGTAATTAACACAATAATGAAGTCAATTGAATCACTACAGATGAAATCATCACTAGTTCATTACATAGAGTTAGGGACTTGTGTCAATTTCATGATCTAATCTAACAAACTAGGTTAACTCTTCAAGAAATAACATAATTGAATCACAATACATCATAATCTAAGTATAATAACCAAAATAAACAGTAGACAAGACAATTTAGAAGATCAAATTCGTAATAGAAGGAAACCAACTTGAAACTCATTTTTTTGAAATCAATTTGTAGGAATTCTTTTGGGGAAAGGAATCCCAAAAGTAAAAGGAATACCATACCTTATAATTGATGAAGAATGATGGAGAAAACCCCCCCTCCTTTCTGCCCTTAGACCTTGACCTAGACCTTCAATAGAGTTCTTCTATTTGGGAGAGTGAAAGAAGAGAGAAGGAAGAGCAATTGGGTTTCGAGAATTATGAGAGTTGGGTTAGTTTAATTAGGTTTGGAGATTTATATAAGTAATTAACTAATTTAATTAGACTCCCTTATCCCCTAAATAATTAAATTATCACCTAATTAATTAATTGAATTAATGAAACATGGCAACAAAACTGTGACCCTGACCTACGAGACCCTGACTTACGTGCCATAGGTCAGTCGACGGTGCCTTGGACCAACCGTCCTACACAACCGTCATTTTTGTCAGACTTGGCAAATGACATATTCATAAAATTGGATAAGTATTCATCGACGGTGGCAATCGATGCCCCGTCGATGGGTCCATGCCTCATAGCCTGCCTCTCGTCGATGGATACTATCTTAGACAACTTTTAGTCAAAATGCAAGGGTCCTCCTCAAGGACCCTTTGGTTGGCCCTTGGGGAGTCATACCTGGACGACGACTATATCCAACTCTAATACTTAATACACACCTAAATACCAAGTTCAATCAAATTTTGACTCCTAAAACCTTATCGAATAGGCTACGGCACGCTAGCACCTCTTAAACTAGTCTCCAGATGTCATGGACGTTTCTTGACACATTGATTCTAAAATTTCCTAAATGACTTATATACATTATATTTGACCTTAAAAAATGTTACAAATCTTAGACTGTCATGTTAGACTCTAGATTAGGCTTTAGACTTTCAGAGTATTGCATCTCCAATCTCATGAGTACAATAGCTAACCTACCTTCCCACATTGGGAAGGGACACTCCTAATTACCTAGTTCACTCGGTGCTAAGCTAGAGTCCCTTTTTGAAATGTCTTTAAACCTTCATTATTCATCATTGCTTAGTTTAGGTCATAGGAGACTAACCCCTTGTATATCATCATCATTATCTCATTATGAATTGCATGAAAATATCCTTTCATGGCAAGCCTCATATTGTAAGATTAGAATATCATCATCATGTCATAATAAGACATATAGGCAATTCATAACCAACCTTATATCGTTACATCTTAAACATAACCTCACAACCATATAATCAAGACATTTCAATTTTATCATCATACCAACACCTACTTAGTTCAATCACAAGACATGCTCCAATTCAACTTCATCACCAATTAAAGGCCATCACAATTGAAGTAAAGGATCAAGATCACAAAGTCTTACCAATTCCCTTCAAAAGATATCATCATTGGTCTTACCCTAACCCAATCCAATTTCATCCATCAATAGGTGTAATAATATCATACAATAGTAATTAACACAAGAACTAGGTCAATTGTATCATCACTATCCCAATTAACTTCAATTCATATCCTAGGGTAAGGGGGAATATGGTTCATCAAGAGTTAGATCCAATACCAACAATACATTACCCTAGGAAGTCCATATATGAATTAGAATATAGATAAAACAAGTCTAACAATCAATACATTCTTCAATTCCCATCAATTCATAAGCAAGATCTAAGAATTGGGGAATTTGGGGAAAGGGACATAATCCATACGAAATACCTTTATTAACATCAATTACTCAAGATTATATACATTAAAATAAATTACTCAACATTATATACTCAATTAGCCATAGGCAATCACAATTAAACATAATTAATTATCAATTTCAAGTTTAAAAGAAAATCCATTAAAAGAGGGAAACCCTTGGAATTGGATGATTTAGAAATCAACTTTCAAAAGATCTCTTGGGGAAAGGAATCCCAAGAGTGAAGAACCCATACCTTATAAATACTTAATCCACAAAATTTGATAAAAAAATTTAAGAACTTGGTGTTCTTCTTCAAGCTTCTAATGCCCTTCAATGATGGATGAATAGAGAGAGAAAGTAGAGAAAGGTGAGAACTTTTGGGTTTTGATTTGGAAATTTGATTTGAGTGAGTTAAAATGGATTAAAACTGATCCAAAACCAATATAAACTAGTCCCCTAAATTACCCAAAATACCCCTCACTTAAATGGATCTTTTTGTGAAGTCAAATTGATTAAAAAATGTCTCGAATGAATATGGGAATTGGCTGCGTGTCGCGGGAGCAATTTCACAATTTTTTTTTGAAAATCCGGGTTGAGGCAGAGTGCCTCTTGGAGTCCCCGCTTCACGAGGAAAAATTTTCCTAACCAGTGTTGGATGCGCGACGCGTGGCTGGTGCCAAATCTTGGTTGCCACAAGCTGCTTTGGCAGCTTGCTCGCCAAGGTTTGGGTCCTCCTCAAGGACCCTTCGGGCGGTCCTTTGGGAGTCGTCTCTGGACGTTTGGACCGTATATACTATATTTTACCAATTTTAAGTATTTTTACGAGTTTTAGACTTCATTTGACACTCCCTAAACTTTACCAAACATAGGATATCGATTAGTTAAATTTCTCTAGTTTGCGGATGTCAAGGACGTTTCTTGACGTCTTGACTCTAAGACCTCCTAAATGGTTTATAAACATTATTTTAGGCTTATAAATAGTGTCACCAACCTTATACCAACACGTGAGGCTCTATATTAGGTCATGTACTTTTCGGAGTGTCATATTATCCCCCACTTAGGAACATAAGTCCCTGAATTACACTAAAATCTTTAATAGGAAAGGTTAGACTCAAGACTAGCAGCACAACCAATAGCCTTCATATAATCATCACGAGTCACAGCTCATAGGAGTATTTTACAACTCCATTCAACATATAATCATGGCATTACACATAGCAATTGAAATCACAAGTCATATCACATAAGAGCTCAACTTTCATAACACATATTGAGGAAATACCTTCTCGACACCAATCATAAGCTGAAAATGACACCAAAGATTTACCATGCTATTCTTCTCAAGAAAATATCAGAAGACCAAAAATCTCAAGAAGACAAAAGCACATATTTCACATAAGTGCAAGTTAACATAAAAAGCCTCTTACATGAAAATTAATTTTGACACAACCTTTATCAAAATATACACATACATAGAAATAAACCCAATTTCATAGCATTCATTATTTTAATTATTAATAGGAATAACTAACATTAATTAGCAAATATATAAGGATAACAGGACTTCATCGGCCTCGGCCTCCCATGTTGCTCCCTCAACTAGGTGGTTCTTCCATAACACTTTTATGGAGGCCACCTCCTTGTTCCTCAACTTCTTCACTTGTCGATCAAGGATTTCCACAAGATTCTCTTCATAGGAGAGGTTCTTATTCACTCCTAGACCTTCAATAGGAAGAATCGACTCGGGGTCACCAATGCACTTCTTAAGCATGGATATGTGGAAAACCGGCTAAACCGAAGCTAGCTCATTAGGCAATGTCAACTCGTAGGCAATCTTGCCAACCCTTCGCCAAAATTTTATAGAGACCCACATATTGAGGACTTAACTTCCCTTTTTTTCCAAAACTCATCACCCCTTTCATGGGTGAAATTTTCAAATACACCTTATCCCATTCTTCAAATTCTAGTGCTCTCCTCGTATTGTCAGCATAAGGCTTTTGCCGGTTATAAGCTATTTTCAATCAGTCTCTTATCACATGAACTCTCTTTAAAGCATCATAGACCAATTCAGGACCAAAAAGTGAAGAGTCACCAACTTCAAACCATCCCACCATTGATCTACATCTCATACCTTACAAAGCTTTGAAAGAAGCCATGGATTTAGACGAATGGTAACTATTGTTATAAGAGAACTCAACCAAAGGCAAGTGCTCATCACAATTTCCCTTGAAGTCAATGACACAAGCTCTAAGCATGTCCTCAAGGGTTTGAATAGTACGCTCTGCTTGACCATCTGTTTTGGGATGAAAAGCTGTGCTTAACTTTACTCTTGTACCCAACCTTTTTTGAAACGATCTCCAAAACCTAGATGTGAATTGTGAGCCCCAATCCGATATGATGGATAGAGGAATACCATGAAGACTCACAATCTCATCTACATAGATCTTTGCATAATCCTCCGCCGAGTAAGTGAACTTAATGGAAATAAAGTGAGAGGATTTGGTTAATCTATCCATTACTACCCATATAAAGTCATTTTGCCTTCGAGTGCGAGGCAAACCCAATATAAAGTCCATATTAATGTCTTCCCACTTCCATGTTGAAATTTGGATCTCTTGAAGTAAACCACTCAGCTTTAAGTGCTCAGCTTTCACTTGTTGGCAATTAAGACACTTTGCAACAAATTCTGCTATATCCCTTTTCTAGCCATCCTACTGAAAAAATTCTCTAAGGTGATGATACATCTCAGTAGAACCCGGATGAATCGAATAACGAGAACCATGAGGTTCCTCTAGGATTCGGTTTCTCAAATCATCAACATTGGGTCCACACAACCTTCCTTGGTACCTTAAAACACCATCTCCGCAAGGAGAATGATTCATTAATCTTACTAAGAAACGATTCCTTTAACTTCATCAATGATAAATCAAGGTGTTTCTTAGCATTCTCCTCAACCACCAAAGATCACTCGGAGTTATGATGAACCATAAAACCACAATTTGGACAATATTCCAATCGAACACCCTAATGAGCCAACCTATGAACATCTTTCACTAGGTCTTTGTTGATCTCCTCAAGAAAAGACACACTACCCATGGTCATACGACTTAGAGCATCCGCAACAACATTGGCTTTGTCGCGATGGTAAAGAACACTTATGTCGTAATCTTTCAACAATTCCAACCATCTTCATTGTCGGAGATTCAACTACTTTTGGGAAAATACATATTGAAGACTCTTATGGTCGGTATACACATAAACATGAACACCATATAAGTAAAATCTCCATATTTTAAGGGCAAACACCACGGCCGGTAACACAAGATCATGAGTTGGGTACTTCGCATGAACCTTGAGTTGCCTAGAGGCATAGGCTATAACCTTCCCGTGTTGCATAAGGACACAACCCAATCCCACTAAGGAGGAATCACAATATACCACAAAACCCTTGGTACCTTCCGGTATTGTCAGCACCAGAGCGCTGGTAAGTCTATTTTTCAAGGTTAGAAAGCTTCTTTCACATGTCTCCGACCGCTCAAATTTCACATTCTTTTGGGTCAAAGTAATCAAAGGAGATGCAATGGACGCAAACTATCCATAAACCTATGATAGTACCCGGCTAGACCCAAGAAACTTCAAATGTCAGTTGGAGCAAATGGTCTAGGCAAATTCTTAACCATTTCCGTCTTTCTCGAATCCATATCTACCCTTTCACTAGAGATGATCTGACCATGAAACGCCACCAACCTCAACCAAAACTCACATTTGCTATATTTGGCAAATAGTTGGTGTTTCTTAAAGACTTGTAATACCACTCTCAAATGACCCATATGATCACCCTTATTCTTCTGATATACCAAAATGTCATATATGAAGACAATCACAAATGCATATAGGTAGTTTCAGAACACCTTATTAGGTCCATAAATGATGCCGGGGCATTAGTCAACCCAAATGACATCACTCTAAACTCATAGTGACCATATCTTGTTCTAGTGGCCATTTTGGGAATATATTTATCTTTTACCCTAAGCTGCTGATATCCCGACCTCAAGTTAATCTTAGAAAAGTAGATTGCCCCTTGGAGTTGATCAAACAAGTCGTCAATCCGAGGGAGAGGATACTAATTATTAATGGTCACTTTGTTAAGTTGCCAGTAGTCTATAGACATCCTAATGGACCCATCCTTCTTCTTCACAAATAAGATCGGAGCACCTCATGGGGAATACTAGGTTGAATGAAGGCTTTGTGTAGTAAATCCTTGAGTTGAGCCTTCAACTCTTTCAATTCAGCCATAGTCATATGATAAGGAGGAATTGAAATGGGATCTGTATCCGGTAGCAAGTCAATACCAAAATTTATTTCCCGTTCAGAAGGGATTCAGGGAAGACCATTAGAAAAGACCTCCGGAAATTCCCTCACTATGGGGACTAACTCAATGGGAGGAACTTCAGAGTCTAAATCTTTGACTCTTACAATGTGGTGTAGACACCCTCTTGAGATCATCTTACAAGACTTTAAACAAGAAATGTTATGACCTTTAGGAATAAAATTTCCCCCCTTCAATTCTAAGATAGGTTAATTAGGAAAGTTAAACTTGACAACTCTTGTCCTACAATCAATGGAAGCAAAACAAGCATGAAACCAATCCATACCCAAAATAATATCAAAATCAACCATATCAAGTTCTACTAATTCAACACATATAACTCTATTGGGCAACATTGTAGGACAATTTCAATATACCCTTTTTGCAACCACCGACTCACCCACCAAGGTAGTCACCATAAAAGGTTCATTCACGATATCAAGTAATATATCAAACTTTCTAGCTACCAAAGGAGTAAACAAAGATAAGGTATAACCTGGATCATGTAAAGAATAAACATCAATAGAGAAGACTCGTAATATACCGATCACCACATCGGGAGAACTCTCTAGTTCACCCCTAGAATAGAGAGCATAAAAGCGATTCTTTTTGGAGAATCAACATTTGAACCACTTGCTTTTGCACTCCCCTTGTATTGCCCCTTCACATTAGGGCAATCTCTTACCTTGTGACCACTTTTACCATATTCGAAGCAATTTTTCGTCCCGACTAAGCACTCACCCCAATGTTTATTGCCATATTTTCCATAAGTTGGATTCTTGCTTGGTGAAGTAGTACCTCTTCCATTCTGAGACTTAGAGTTAGGCACCCTATCATCATGTGCCTTAGGGAACTTAGAAGGAACTTGATTAGAGAAACTTTTCTTGACTCTAGGCTTATATTGAATTTCCAACCTTCCCTTTGAAGAACCACTTTCAAAAGACGTGGCCCTCTTGGCCTCTCGATTGTTCCTCCTTAGCCTACTCTCTTCCAATTGTTGAGCGTGAACCATTAGACGAGAAATATTCATATGATCATGAAGCATAGCCGAACGACATTCTTCCACCAAGTCATCAGACACTCCCGTAATAAAATGACTGATCTCATCCCTTGGTTAGACACTAAGGATAGAGCATACTTGGACAATTTAGTAAACTTTAAGGAGTAATCAAGAACACTCATACCTCCTTGATGAAGGTTGATGACTTCTTCCACCTTAGCTTCCCTCAACTCTCTAGGAAAGAACCTATCGAGGAATTCCCTCTTGAAAATCTCCCAGGTCACCGGACCACCTCTTAGTATCCTATTATCCCTCCATTGGGTAACCAAGTTTGCGCCACATCTTTGAGTTTATAGGCTGCCAATTCGGCATTTTCACCCGAAGTTATACCCATAGAAAATAGGATCTTATAGACCTCATCTAGGAAATCTTGAGGGTCTTCATCCGCTTTTGACCCATAGAACATAGAAGGATTCATCCTAGTGAAGTTTCTTAGACGAGAATCCATAATGCTAGCATGATGAGGAAAAGGGGTCTTATTCCTGATTCACTTGGGCCGTCATAGCTCAGACTTGAGAAGTTACGACATTAGCTTGGGAAGTCATGGCTTGGGCCAAATTGAAAAACAATCTTATCTCCCCATCCTTTATAAGAGGAGGAAGAGCAATCTTAACTTGATCACCCATAGAAACTTGCTAAAGTGGAGGGACTTAATTGTCTTACGGAGGAGCTTGATTTTCATAAGCCCCATCATTTGCAATCCGTTCCTCGTCCCTTTATGCAGCGGCTCTATGAGTATTCATACCTATAACCACAATAAAAGTCTTAGGTGCAATAATATATAAAGTAGACTATAGAGGCACGACATACGAATACAAGAAGATAAGGATTTCCTAAGTATCACATAGTTTCTCATTCATAAGTGTGACACAATTCACAATTATGAATAAGAATCTACATAGACGTGGTTTAATGAGACATCGATCCTATAGATATTAAACCTCATGCTCTCCTTGCAATAAGAAACACTACATAGGCTTCTACTTTTACTTCACATACATAATATAGGAACATAATCTCGTAGGATGTCTAGTATATGTATCATATTAAATCATCTTGACGAATACAACATTTGGACATAGCCCTTACTTCATTCCAATGATATCCACATATAGGCTTATACAACAATTTTATCCAAATGAGAAAGGAAAGAACTCAATGTCTTAAAACTAAAACAAGGACAATAGCTTGATATTGGCATCGTCCTCTGGAAGGTGAGGACCTACCAAAACATGGGAATCTTCCAAGTTCTCTTGCAAACGACCTTGAGACTTCAACAACCCGAACCTTCATAGTTGTAGAAATAGAAGCAATATGGGTTAGTACAACCAATTTTACTAAGTATACACATATGCACATAAAACATTTGAAATATGCATAAAAAGGACCATTTCTTTTTAAACATGGTAAGTCATTTGACAACCCTTATGCACACACAATACAGCATATACAAGACAAGTAATCACAACAACATAAGACATGTTCATTATCAAGACAAAATCACCATAAAATCATCTTATCATATCATGTTCATTAGTTCATATCATCAACATACAAAAACCATACCAACAATCCCATCCCAAGCCTACAAGTGCAATGCTCATGTGAAACCCCATAACCCCACACAATCAAGTAATCAAGATAGGAAATCATAGGTAATGACCTGATACATTATACATATCATCATAAATATTCATCACTTCATATAGAAATTTTACACTAACATTATGTTCACCAATGTAACCAACATCATATAAGAGTAACATCATGTAGGAACAACATATATACATTTCATAACACATAAGCACAACCTCCTAGGACTCCTCTTGGAGCAAACTTGTGCAATGTCTAGGTAGAGTCCCATACCACTACCTATACTAAGTCAAACCCCTTAAATCTTCCCAGTTAGAATTCACTTTATTACTTCATTTTACTTTCTGGAAGACTTGCCTTAACCGACATAGACCACAAGAGCTAAATATGGAATCTGGTGTCATGGAACCCTACACCAAAAGAAGGAGGACTACTTGCCAAGGTAGGACCAAAATATGAACATAACTTTCTAGGTAGATCCACTATCTAGTATTCCTATCGAGGCAACATACTTCAATAAATAAGAGATATGATTGGGACCCTCTTTATGCACATTGCATTATAGTCTCCAATCTTATGAATGCATTAGTGAACCTACCTTCCCACATTGGGAAGGGACATTCCTCACTGCCTAGTTCACTCGGTGCTAAGCTAGAGTCCCTTTTTGAAATATCTTTAGACCTTCATTATTCATCATAGCTTAGTTTATGTCATAGGAGACTACCCCTTTTATATCATCATCATTATCTCATTAGGAATTGCATGAGAATATCATTTAATGGCAACCCTCATATGTGAGATTAGCATATCATCATCATCATCATGTCGTAATAAGGCACATATAAAATTCATAATCAACCTTATATAATTACATCTTAAGAATAATCTCACAATAACATAATCAAGAAATTTAAACTTCAACATAATACCAACACATACTTAATTCAATCATAAGACATGCTTCAATGGAACTTCATCACCAAGTAAAGGCCATCACAATTGAAGTAAAGGTTCAAGATAAAAAAGTCTTACCAATTATCTTCAAAAACCATCATCATTGGTCTTACCCTAAACCAATCCAATTTAATCCTCAATAAGTGCAATAACATTAGAATAGTAATTAACACAAGAACTAGGCCAACTGTATCATCACTATCCCAATTAACTTCAATATTAATTCAATTCATATCCTAGGATTAGAGGGAATCGGGTTCATCATGAATTCATCAAGAATTAGATCCAATCACAACAATAAATTACCCTAGGCAGTCCATAATTGAATTATAATAGATAAAAAAAGTCTAACAATCAATACATTCTTCAATTCCCATCAATTTATAAGCAAGATCAAAGAATTGGGGAATTTGGTGAATGGGACATGATCCATACGAAATTACCTTAATTAACATCAATTACTCAACAATATATACTCAATTATCCATAGGAAATGACAATTAAACATAATTAATCATCAATTTGAAGTTTAGAAAAAAACCCATTAGAAGAGAAAGCCCTTGCAATTGGGTGATTTCGAAATCAACTTTGTAAGGACCTATTGGGGAAAGGAATCCCAAGAGTGAAGAAACCATATCTTATAGAGACATAATCCACAAAATTTGAGAAGAGAAGTTGATAACTTGGTTTTCTTCTCTAAGCTTCCAATGCCCTTCAATGGTGGATGACTGGAGACAGAAAGTAGAGAGAGGTGAGAACTTTTGGTTTTTTATTTTGGGATTTGATTTGAGTGAGTTAAAATAGCTTAAAACTGATATAGAACCAATATATACTCGTCCCCTAAATTAACCAACAGAACACTCACTTAAATAAGTCTTTTTGTGAAGTCTAATTGATTAAAAAACGTCGCGAACAAATCTTGAAAGTGGCTGCGCGTTGGGGGGTGGGGGGGGGGGAATTTCACATTTTTTTCTGAAAATCCGGGTTGAGGCAGTGAGCCTCATGGAGGCCCACGTCACGAGGAAAAATTTGCCTAGCCAGTGTTGGCTGCGCGATACGTGGCTGGTGCTGCCATAAGCTGCTTTGGCAGCTTGCTCGCCAAGGCTTGGGTCCTCGTCAAGGACCCTTCAGGCGGTCCTTGGGGAGTCGTTTTTGTATGTTTGGACCATATATACTATATTTTACCTATTTAAAGTATTTTAAAAATTTTTAGACTTCATTTTAAATTCCTAAGCCTTTACCAAACATGGAGAAGACCCACTTCCAAGATTGGAAAAAGAACTTCTTTCTTCAAGCTACCTCAAAACCCTCTCCAAACTTGAGAGAAAACTTAAGAAAAAAGTTTCTAAAATAAAATATTAAGCCTATATTGTTTTACTCTCTAAAATTCTATCTGTAAATAATAAAAGAGTTCAATATTTATAAACTTCAGATTTAGTGCTGGTGGATCCATTCGGAGTCTTTAGTCGTGAATCGCTGAGTGATTCGGCGACTCGCCTTTTCTATGGTTCATCTTCATTTGTGCCTTGCCTTAATATCAAGCATGTTGTAAAGTAGGGTGGAATAACTCTTCTTTGCGAAATTATTCGGCGAAGCGCCGACTGCATCTTTCTGTCGCCTTTTGATCCACTTCCCTCGGGGCTCACTTGCTGTAACAGAAGCCAAAACTTTGCTATACCGCATATCACCAAATATGCTTGGGGATGCACACTTTGAATCTTCAGCTCGTTTCTTCTATTTTGTGCCTAAGTGTCCATGCTCCTACTTAATTCCTAAATACCTGAAACTTAGAAGTTTTTATTAGAGATCGAGATAAAATAAATAATCGAGGACACTATTTGCATTAAAATAATGCCCTAGATGAGTCCAAATTGAGGACTCATCAACACCCTAACGTAAACTTTTGCTTGTCCTCAAGTAAAACTTAAGTTCAATAGTTGAAATAGGATGTCTCAAATAGTGCTACACAAGACTCAATCATGAATGTACACAACAAGACTCAAGGCAGTGACACTTATATCAACAAGACAACACAGTTTCGCTAGTGTGCCATAGTCATGCAAAAGAATCAATTGGATAATTGGCTAATCACAAAGAAATGCAAAGAGTTTACATATTGCCTATGTAACATCATCGTTCTCGTTGTAGCCGCACATTCATGTTTATTTTATTTGAGAGAACTATTAAAGTCATCAGTATTGATCAAAACCGAGAAGTAAATTTGTACATGAAAAACCACTTTCAACACAAGAGGTGGTGAAATTTTGAAAAGTGAAATTTTTATGGAAGGGACAAAATTATGATGTAATTAGGACCCAAAATAGAGCCATAATCTCAAACATTTGCGAAAGCAATTTTAAAACATAATTTAAAGAAACAACCCAAACATATATTAAAACACATAAATATTCAACACAACAAAACAAGTTGAACCTCACCCCACCATAAATAACACCATTTGTCTTCAAATGAAAATAATGACAATATTCAAAATTTTAAGCAAGACAAACAAAAAGGGACAAGTTAAAAGGAGATCCTATTTATGCAGCTTCTTCATCCATTGGGGTATGAGCGCCCGAAGTGTCTTCACGGTATAAGACTACTGCTCCTGAAGTGCTGCTACTCTGAGTTTTACCACTGTTTTCATCTTCCTTGGCCTCAGTAGCAATATTAGCTGCAATCATCCTGTCTATCTAATGACCTTCCCTGAAGGCATGTATAGCATTAACGAACCCTCGTGTCCATGAGGGCACATTAGGGTTGATAGGAAATCATCTTTTGGCGTTGGCTTCATTGGTGTAACTCCTCTGTCTGGATAGCTCTGCTCTCTTTTCCTCGTCTCTAAACTCTAGTTCTCTAATGTTCCTGGGTGGACCATTTCTTCTTGTGATTTTTGGTCTAGCCATCTGTGCAAAAACTTCGATGAAAAGTTAGGTAGTAACTTAGAAAAGGGGGTAAGGAACGTTCTGACTATAAAGTCAATTTGCCAAGCTAATTTGTAACTTGGTAATTATTTAGGGTCTTAATTAAGAATATGTACAAATGATAAGGGTGCACAAAAAGAAAAAGGCGGACAAAGAATCTTCGGGTGAGTCAACTAGTGCATTTTGTAACTCAATCTGTCCACCGAATGTTATTAATCAGCCAATACATAAAGCATTGGTGGAATGGTGATGTTAGTTAAACTGCTGAGCGGTTCAGCGAGCTGCACTCAACTGTCCAACCATCCCAACGTGCCTATTTTCATTCCATTCTTTCAAATTTTACTCCGCAACCCTTGATAATGTGACTCAAGTCTTTTCAACATCAATTTTTAACAAAGACCCATAGAATTTCCGCCATCCCAACACATAGCAATTGAGCTCAAAGTATAGTCGAATGAGATTTTATAAACTATGCACAAAATATCGACTAATAATCAACAGTAAGCTATCCCATCAACTCAAAGACTTAACAACGATTTGGCAATATTAATCATTATCTAAATGAGTACAACTTTCGATAAGATAACTGCACGATTTGATTACTAACCTTTGGTGCTGAATTAAGCTGTAATGGTGTGATAGAAAACAATCAATCAAAATCTGAGCACAATCCAACACTCAAAATACTATAGAGCACAAGAAGTAAAACAACTAGAGTGTAGTGTTAGTTTGTGAAAGGGATAAAGTGAACGGAAAGGTTTGAAGTAGGATTTTAAAACTTGGTGCTTGTGATCGTCCGTCCTTTTCTCATTCGGTGATATTAGCTTATCTCTCTTAATGAATCAGCGAAGCGTAGAGTATATATTTTATTGCCAAATATAACGGATTCCAATCTCTGGCAAAAGTTGCATCAGTGGTCTTTTTCGAGATTGCCCACTGGGTTGGCGAATTGCCGATAAAAATTATCATTTCACTGAGTTTTACAGAATCAACCTTTTAGGTGGATAGAGTCAAATATAAAATGATGAGATTACTAT
The DNA here is from genome assembly GCF_001406875.1 of Solanum pennellii. Lineage (NCBI taxonomy): Eukaryota > Viridiplantae > Streptophyta > Magnoliopsida > Solanales > Solanaceae > Solanum > Solanum pennellii. Next base: position 33,881,868 of record NC_028647.1, on the reverse strand, counting down.
AGTATATACATGAAGTTAATTGACTTGGCTAGTGATAATATCATGAGAAGTGTTTAGTGAAAGTTTGGTTTATGGCAATAAATTGGCCAGCAATATTATTTCCAAAATATGTAATAGAATTGGCCAATGACTAAGTCATACCAATCTTATGTGACCAATGTAAGTTATGATGTTCCTTAAAAGATTGACCTGATAAGATGTCACTCAATAAACTCATAACCTATAGTATGCCAATGATTGGGACAAGTCCCAACATACCCTATCTACAGGAACTAGTGAACATAGTAGTACATTGAATAAGTCCTTATAACTTTCATAAAGAATGGTACAAGACTACCAAATAACATTGAACAAGATAAGGTGAGTAATGAAATAACTAAAAGCTTATATTTTATGAAATTGACCTAGAATGGGGTGTTAAAGGAAGTGAGACAAGTCTCACATGCACCTAAACAATTATGTTAAAGATACCCACTTAATAGGGTTTTAGAAATCATGAGACAAGTCTCATTCACACCATAATGATAATGTAAGATTTAAGTTCACATTCATCAAGCATAGAAAGGGATGACAATTCATCCATTGAGCTAAGCATACCTCATACTAAAAGAAAGCTTCCATAGTGTATGAGTCAACTCTAAAAGTTGTAAAGTATAATAAATTGAGGTAAGCACCTATAGACTAGTAATGAGCTTGTGCAAACATATGTAAGCCTCATGAGATGAGACTACCACCAAGGTGGATAAAGGTCTACAAATTCTCCTAGTATTTGAAATATGTCGCCAACAAAGGTTACTAGCTAAAGGATCCACCTAAGAAAGCTAGAAGGGTATTCAGTTTCACTTTGGCCAGTGTCACGACCCGGATTCTAGAATCCGAATCGCAATCGGCGTTGTTGACCTCTTAGAGGTCGCATACAAGCCTCATCTTGCATTCATCACATTTATATGGTTAATTTTAGTAGAAAACTTAAAACATTTAAATTTATGAAGTATTCATAGACTTCATATAGTTATTTCATGAATTCATCATATACTAAGCTCAACATAAAGAAACAACCATCTAACAATTGCGGAATCAATTCAAACCAAAGAATAACATATCATAGTAGTTTGCCAAAATCGTCTTATTACAAAGCTTCGAATAAATGTATGAAAGAAACATTAGGGACAACATCCACTAGCTATGTCTAAAACTAAGGCTAGACTAAAACTATAGCTTCCTCAAATCAAGAGGACCTACCAAATGGTCTCGAGAAATGCAAATGTCCAAACCGTTGCAAGAATCATCAATCTGTCCCTTAACCAGCATCTATAAAATAGTAAATAGTAGGTATTAGTACACCTCGTGTACTAAGTATGGGTGTATGCACACATACACATAAGGCTATGCATGATCAAACAAAACTCTTCCTAAACAACATGTTATTTCTAGAAAGCCTAGTGACTAGACTTTCCTAAATCGTTAGATGTGAATTGTGTATTTTAATTCATTCAAAGAATACAAATAATTTTCTTTATGATTACAAAACATTAGTATCATCCACATAATTTTAGAACAACTCGGGCGAAGATTTGAGATTTTGATCCTCTTAGGACGAGAGCTCCTCTTTGTACACTTAAATTATTTTTCAGTCTTTTTATTCTTCTTGTTGTGTAGTTCAATAATTCTTTTTATCATTTGTTTTACTTACAAGTGCAATGATTAATTGTATTCCCATACCCACAATGAATCGATGTAAGTAATCCAAGGACTAAGGAATGATTTCTGTAATAGTGAGTCATTCTTTACACTGTATATTCATTACCTTTCATAAGCAATTCTCTATTGATCATGCCATTGATTTCATTACTTTCATGTGTTATATATAATACATTAAATATACACGAGACTTTGGAATCATTGATGTAGCATAAGACATCTCAAGTGAGGGCCCAACATATGGGACCTCAACCCGAGGGCCTTCTTTAGCAAACACAGAGTCTGCTTCATTCGTTTATTCGTACTTCACATTATTCATTTCATTCATTCGTAGGCTGAGGTAAACACCAGATATACCTAAGATTAATTTGAAGACTCTTATCGGGATCATTAAGTTCAATGACCAAGAATGACCTAATGTCATTACTTGAATCTGATTTCACCTCCTGATTGTCTTGCAGAAACATCTTTGGTATCGTTCATTTCATAATATTTCATACTTTGAGGCACTCCAACCTTAACCGACATAGATCATGTGAGCATCATGAAATCTAGTGTCTACCCCACACCGAAAAGAGTGGAATCACCGGCCAAAGTGACCCAAAACATGCTAGCGTACATGGGAATTGAACCCCGCCAGATCCCTATATTGGCAGTATAGGTTCGAAGACTACAAGATATAAGGAGACCCATAAACGACATGCCGGACAGTCTCATCTCATGAGAGTTACGTGAACCTCTGCCCTTCCCGAAAGAAGGCATCACTGCTCATAGCTAGCCTATAGGTGCTCAGTATAAAGTTCCATTTCATTCAACTCATACGTCATGGAAGCTGGCTTCTAGTACGAGCACATCATAGCTCAATAGATGATTTCTCATCTCATCATTAGTATTAAGTATACATCAGTCTCAATACTTTCATTAGAGTGTACATAGAGATTGGTATCTTCATTATCTTTACACTCTCATAGGTAAGTACGTTTTGGTAACATTTACTTAGGCTCATTTGAGATTTGCTCTCATCTTTCACATTAGCCTCTTATAATATTGTCACCACATTCATTAGCATTAGCACATTTGCTTTTCATAATTACTCATCCCTTTTACGTGAATGTTCATTTCATTATATGCCAATGCACTTGGCCATTTAGTGTTTCACACTATTACTTAACCCTTCTAGGGTTTCACCATTTCATTAAATACATCTTAGTTACTCATCCCTTTTCACGTGAATGTTCATTTCATCATCTTTTAGTGTTTACTCAAGCATTATGGAGGCTTGCTTCTAGATTGCGATTTACTTACTCTATTGATGACTGGTCATCCTAACTTTACCTTTATGAAATGTGAATTGTTCTTTCATATCATCCTTAATTTACATTGATGAATGGGAATTGTCCTTACATATCATCCTTAGGTGTTAAACAGACTAGTTTCACACATTCTAACACCTTCATTCGTGAGTATTCTTTTAACAAATTAGCTTTGGTGTAAGTAAGACTCGTCTCACTTCCATTAACACCCCATTCTGGTCACTTAATTAATTTAGTACCCTTTAATTATGTTATAACTCACATCACTTACTTACTTTAGTGTAGTAGCTTCATATCACCATTTATGGACGATGAACACTTCATTCAATGAGTTTCATGTGTTCATAGTTCATTCTTGTGGAGCATGTTGGGAGTTTTCCCAATGAATGTCATGCCCTTGATTATGGATTAATTGATATTACTTTAAAAGTGCTTAATATATATTTGATACTCTTACAACACAAGAATTGACATATGATTGGTATTGGCTCAAGATTTGGGATGTTAGACTAGCAAATTCATCCTTTTTGGCATAAGCCAATTTTTACGTATGTTCATATTTAAATTGCCATATGTATGAAACCTAATCCAATCTTTTAATCATTTACATAAGTTCCTATCCATTAGCATATATTCATTTTGACCACGTAGAGTTAGCCAACTTTATTGGAACCAGATAGCCAATTTATTAAAGATATGATTTCATAGATTTCTTTGAGCACATTCTTAGTTTATGGATTTTAGTGTAACGTTTTAAGAACATATTGGAAAGCATTATATTAACATTTTATGGCTTTAACATCTTCATAAAATTACAACAAAAGCAAGTCAACATTCAGATAAAGACACATATTCACTTAACATAGACTTAGCATATTATCGATCCTTAATTATCATGATAAGATTAACTTTACGAAATTACAAGTTCATAAGTTCATTTGATACTCATCATTAAAGAACAATACATGTTAAGAAAAGACAACACCACATACCAACAACATGATTTCTACCCTATTCAACATGGAAATTGTAACAAGCATACTAGGGAAAGGAGTTCGACAAGAACGATGGGAAACAACCCTAGTTTTCAAGATCTTCAAATCGTCCGAAAGAAAGTTCTCTTGGAGAAAGAAGTCGATGAGAGAAAACCATACCTTAAGTAGAACTTAATCTACAAATACCACCTTGAATGAACCTTGAAGAAACCTTGAAAATCGTCTAAGAAATTTTCTATTTTTTTTTGCGTTTTGTTAACTATTTTTCTCACGCTTGTTTTCTGGTTTTAGTTATGTATTTTTTTGAGTTTGAACGTGGTTTTTAGGTTTAGGAACTGAACTTGAATTATTCTACTTAAGTTATAATAAGTTAATTAAATAAATTAATTAACTAATTACTAAAAAAACCCTCCTAAGTTGATTAACATAGGAGAGTGTTGACTTGACCTAAAATCTGAAATTTTGGTGTTGACTATGGTTTAGGTCAACAGTTTGAATTTATATTAATCAATTAAATACTCAATTTAAATAATTTAGGGACCTAGGGTAAGTAATAAAGTACCCCTAATTCATTGGAACCATAATCAACCCTTTAAGACCATCCTAGGTTAAGTACTAGGATGTTTCTTGAATTATACTAGGTTACCGTACGAATTTCGGTTTGACCCATTTAATTTAATTAATTAAATGGCTAATTTAATAAATTAAGTGATCTAAGGTAATTACTACAGTACCCTTAAGTCTTTATAACCATATTTGGACCATCCTAGGTTATATACTAGGTTGTCTTTTTCTTGTCTCAACGGCAAATCTGGAAATTTCTTTGTGATTTAGGTTTTGACTCTTTAAATTAATTAATTAATATGATACATTAATTAGTTAAGTAGACTAGTGTACTTACTAAAGTATCCCTAAGTTTTTAGGACCTTAACTAACTCTTTGGACCATCCTAGGTTGGGTACTAGGTTGTCCCTTTCTTGTGTTAACCAATATGTGAAAATTTCCTTTGTAGTTTTGGTTGTAGCCCTTTTAAATTAATTAAATAATTTGATAAATTAATTAATTAGGTAACCTGGGGGAATTAATAAAGTACCTCTAAGTTGATAGGACCATAATTGACCTTTTGGACCATCCTTGGTTAGGTACTAGGTTGTCTCTTTAACTAGTACTAGGTTAGTGTCAACCCGGTTTTGGTCCTAGGTTGTCGGGTGCACTAGTGGGTCCATTTAGGTTAGTTAGCTATTTGGGGCAGTAGGTTAGAGTCTAAAATTGTTTAGGAATTTAGGCCCCACATGGAGTGGTCCCTTATGCATGATTTTGCCCCCTTAACTACCCTAACCGAATTCGATTAGGGTGGTCCCCTCCTTTGGTGCTTCTTCACATGTCTTGGACAAGTGCTTGCACATGGGTTGGTTGTAATTTCCTAACTAACTATTATTTATGGTTCCTTTGGTAATGTTTACTTATTGTCCCAAGGATCTTCACTATGTCCTTGGGCACTGCTTAATTTACATGATCATTTTAATTGATCATGTGACATGGTATCTAGGCTTAACGCTTGGATGCCTCATACCTTTTCGTGATTTAAAGGAAAAAGCATTTTAATTTAGGGTCTTCATTGCAGGTACAATTCCTAAACAAACTCATTAATACTTAATTTATGGCTAACACCCTTTAAGCTAATATTTTCTAATATGCCCAATATTTTGCTTATTTGAGTATTATATAGAAATTGGCTAACACCCCTCAGCCATTTTTCTATACTATGCCCAATATTTTTAATATTGGCATTGAAATGCCTATGTATCCCCAACACGTATTCTAATGGACTTACTGGCTCTTCATTAGACATATGATTTTCCGGAATGTTACAGCCGGTGAACCACTTTCAGTGTGGGTAAGACACTGGATTTCATGTTAGTCACATGATATATGTCTATTAAATGCTAAATTTTCCTTTGAGAAAGTAAGAAATAAATAAATAAAGAACTGGGAAGATGAGAGGTGTTCGGATAGGATGACCAACGGGTGAGGTTAGACTAATGATGAAAGTCGTTCTTAGTCATTGCACAGAAAGATTTCAACAGAAGTCTTAAAAGAATATCCTAAGTCAACCTAGCATGTTCAAAGTGAACATGAGATCATAGAAGAAGAGATGTAAGTTCAAAATGAACTGAGTAAGCAAAAGCATAAGTATATCAAATCATCAGTGTTTGATAAGAATGAAGTTTTAACAGTTATTGGCTTATGCCAATAAAGGGAGCAAAACATAATGACTCATCAATTGGAGTATGAATATACGCCCCAGCATCTTTATATTATGCAAATGATTAAAGAATGGGCTTAGCCAATAAACATTGGCTTATAAAGACTTCATGTCCTATTTAACAAGAATGAAAAGAATAACTTGTGAGTAGGGTAGTCAAATCATTTCGTTAGTCTTTTGGATTACTTACTTGATTCATTGGAGCAATGGGACTACAATGAATCATTGCACTCGTAAACAAAACGTAGGATCAAAGGAGATCATTGAACTACACAACAAAAAGAAGAAAAGACTGAAAAATAAACTGAGTCTGGGAGAGGGAGCTCTCGGCCTAAGGGGAGCAAAAGTATTAAATTTTGCTTGAGTTGTTCTAAAATTATGTTCATGATTTCAAGGTCTTATGTTCATATAGAAAATGAGTTGTGTGATTTAAATCCAATAAATATGTCATATTCATATCATGATTCATAAATAACGAATTACGACAGTGAAATGACTCCACTTTCCAAAAATGACATGTTGCTATAGGAAGAGCTTTCCTTGATCATGCATAGTCCTTATGTGTTTATGTGCATACACTAATACCTAGGAGAAGTGTGTACTAACCCATATACAATTACTATTTTTATAAGTGAAGGTCCTTGAAGAAGATTGAAGATCAGTTGAAGCTGTTTGGACTAGTATCTCCAGACATTGGTAGGTCCTCTTGAGTTCGAGGATGCCTAAGCTTTATTTTCTATCTTTAGTAGATTAGCAATAGCTAGTGTATGTTATCCCTAGCGTTTCCTTTCAACCATTTGTTCAAACTTTTGTATTAAGGTCGGTTTCAGCAACTATTAATGATATTATGAATTCTTTATTTCAATTGTTTAATCTGTTAATAGATGATTGTTTATTTTGAGCTGTTAGTATATAACTCTTATGCAAGATTTATATGAAGTCTAAATACACTTCAGTAAATTTTAAAAGTTCTTAAATTTTCCGCTAAATTTAACTGTATGATTGTGATGAAAGCTAAGAATAGACTTGTTTGCGACCTCTGAGAGGTTAATGACGCCAGTCTCATCTAGGGTCCAGGACCCGAGTGTGAAAATAATTAACCATGGGAACATTATGAAAACATCATATAATCATCACATGAACATAAGTTAATGCTACCCACTAGATTGGGATCACAATCAAGCCTTACCCCCAATGCAATCACAACCCTCTCTTGAATGGGGTTCTTTGGATTCTCAATTATGTAAAACTAGGGAGGTTTCATGGATGGAAGAATACATCATTGAATAATCTTCACATGCATTATATTAGATCCTTAAACCTACCTTGAAATCTTTGTGAATTTGTCATAAAACAACCTTTAATTTCTCTTCTTCTTCAATGGTGGTTTTGAGAGAATTTTGGGAGAGAAAGATTTTGATTTGGAGTCTAGGGTCTAAATGGCTATTGTAATGCTTTTATACTCTTCAATTACCTAAAATAATAGCCAATAATTAACCCCTAAAGTGCCCAAAATATCCCTGCAACTATTAGACATTTTAACCAACTGAAATTTGACTTAAAACAACGCGACCAAATCAGGGAGATTACTGCGCGTCGCGGAAGCATTTCTGATTCTTAGTTCTGGATTATTTTGAGACATAATTCATGAAGGCCACACGTCGTAAGGAAAGATTTTGCTCCTTCAGTGACTGCTGCGCGGCGCGCAACCACTACCATATCTTGGCTGGCGCGGCATCTTGTACGGGCCATGTTTGGTTCCTATCATTCTCAGTCGTTTAGATCCTTTAAATGTTATTCTATACGTAGGAACCATCGATAATGAATTTCACTCTCAAACCATCCTCCAAAACTAAACTACAAAACACTACGACAAACTAGTTCAACTTCGACTAGTTTCCGAATATCTTGCACGTTCTTGGTCCTTTGACCTCCAAACACTTCCAAACTTTATATAATGACTCTAAACACCATTATTAAAACTTTTATCACTTTAATACCTCACGACACAAGTTCTAGGCTCTAGTTCAACCTAGCTCATTTTGAGGGTGTAATAGTACTCCACCACTTAGGAACGTTTATTCTCGAATGACACTTTACTAAACACTTCTCTATAGGACCAACTCTAGACTAGTAATCCGTTGCATATGCATTATACTTAAATGCACATACCCAAATCAAGGACACCATTCAATTCCAAGCGAAACATAACTACACATAATTTTATAGAGAACTTACGAAAAGGACTCCTTATCCCCCACTTGGGAATATGCTACACAAGTCTTCTTAATCATTAATTCATCATAATTAAGAGAAGAAAAATTAGCAAATCAAATCATAATCATGGAAATTCTAAAAATTTTCAGAAATCACTAAGAGACATATACTGAAGAGGAACATGAGGAGATCATTCTTGATAACCCTTGGATTGGAGAGCATAGAACCTATTCATCTTTTGAAGACCATCTTCCACCTGATTAGTAGCAACTTGCTTTGATTTTCTCTTATTAGCATTTGACTTAAGGGCAATCCCTCATCATGTGGCCACTCTCACCATACCAATAGGAACCATCCCTACTGGCCAAACACCTACCCTCAAGTTGCTTACCACACCTAGCGTAAGTAGGTCGGGAATACTCATTGTTCTTTCCTTGAGGTCAACGGTTAGACACCCTCTCATCCTCATTCTTAGAATATCTAGAATAACCTTCTATGAAAAACTTTTTTCGATTGGGTGAAAATGATGTGGAAGGTACTTTACTTCTTAAGATTCATATTTACATTGGAAATTTCCGGGTATGACTCCCCAAGGGCCCCGCAAAAGGCCTTCAAGGAGGACCCAAAGGCTTTTGACACAATGCCTTGGCAGTGTCAATCGACGGAGCCAAAGGACGCCTCGTTAGTCGACCAACGCCCAGTCGATGGTGAGGCATCGATTGAAACTTAACCTGGTGAAGTCTTAAGGCTGTTGTCAAGCCTCAGACCCAAACGATGGCATGCAGTATGGTCCGTCGATGGACCTATTGGGCATCGTTTGCCCGTCGATGGTGCCTGCAACTGTAGCCTGCACACTGTTTCATTAAAGGGGTGATGGGAAATTTACCCCATGTTTTAAACTGAATCTATTTAGTTTATTTGGTTATTTTTTGGTGGATTTAAGTAATAAAAAACGTGAAAACCCCATTCTCAATTCAATTTACAAAAATTAGACTTCCCTCCCAAACCAAACTCTCACTAGAACCTCCATTGTAGGTGAAACTCAAGAACAACTTTGATCTTCGATTTCCATGGGTTATTAATCAAGTTTTAGAGGTTTTCTTCTACATTAAGGTATGATGATCCTTCATCACTAGTTAATCTTCCGTCTAGAGAGTTCCTTTCAATGTTTTCAAAGAAGTTTCATGATCAAATTGTGTATTCTTCAATCAAGCCATGGGTTCTTTCTCAAAACGTTTCAAAGGCTTTCTCATGATAAATAGATGATAATGTATTGATTTTAACTTGTATTTCAATACTATTGCATGATGTACGCATTCTCCCTTCAAACTATTAATTTGGCTCAATATGGGATTTGTGATCTTCAATTGATGTTGATCGAATTAGGATTCTAAAATTTTGAATTGTTTATACCTACTGCCTCCATTGTCATGTGATGTTGAATTATGTTATATTGGATCACTGTGGAATGATGCTTGAAGACTTGATCTCTACTTCCTATATTTTGTTAATATATGACATTCACTGTAACTTTGACTCTATTATGCATGAATGTGGAATTCGTTTGTGTAGGGAAATTGAATCTACTGCCTTAATTGTTGGTTATTGTTAAATTGTGGGTATAAATCCTTAATGATAAAAACTAAGGAGCGTTGGTAAGGATTAATTTACATTCTCTTAGCCTATAGATTTACAAACTATGTACATGATGTAATTTAAGTTCTAGGGTAGATGAATCATGAGTTAGACTTTATTACTATGTCTTTAGATACTGCCCTAGATTGATACTATTGATGAAACATGATTGATGATCAACGCAAGTGAATTTGGTTAAAGATCTATGTCCTTCTACTTTCCAGTATATTTGTGATGTATAGTACTAGTTTGTAGCATGGTTTTGTAGTGGCATATGCATGGGGTATTTTATGATTAAAGCATATTTAGCTACTTAATTTATCATAATTGTTGATTAAAAGGAGTATTGATCAAAGATGATCAAAGGGTAAGAAATTGGTAAGTATGCCTATCTCTTTTACATTCTTTTAGTATTCTTAGTTGATGAAGCCTTTTATGACATTGTGTGGTATGGTCCACTTATGGTGGCGGTGTTTACTTTATTTCTAATATACATATGTGATGTGAGCATGGACTTCAAGACAATTATACTATGAATGTGTGTTGGTGATGATCACCCTATGTGAAGTCTATGCCTAGTTTCCTATTCTAACTATTATCTAGGTTGTGTTGCTAATGTTATGAGCATGTCAATGGTTATGTTAAGTTTATTTATACTTGCTGCCTATGATGAGGCCTTATAATTTTTTATGTTAAGTAAAGTTAATATAGGTGCATAATGACTAGAGCTTACTGTAAGGATGTGGCAATTCTTGAATAAATGAGTCGTATGCTATGTTATCCATTGTATGATTGTCGTCACATCCAGATTTACCCCCTAAACGTAACCGACATCGTCTTCCTTTTCAAGGAGTAAGACTAGCCTCTTACTCTTATGTCATTACATTCATAGGTTGAAAAATGCGGAATAATGTAAAACTTTCATTATAATTACTTGGAGGTTTACATAGACCTCCACATACACATAATATATATTCATATCGACTATACGTATACCCTTCGTGGAGGAAGGTTACATACCCTTCAACTTTTATTGCACATACATATATGTAAAATATAGAAATAGTCTCAACGATTGTCCCATCTCATACCATCTAAACGATTATCACAATATGGTCATAGCCCTTACATCAATCCAATAAGACCACATATAGGTCATTAAAAGTATAGTACTCAATTGAAAAGGAAAGTAATGAAAGAGTCATTAAGCTCATAACAAATATGTAAGCTAGATGATAGCATTGTTATTGGAAGTTGAGGACCTACCCCACTTGGATGAAAGAAAGAATTCAAGCCTTCAACAATGTCTCCTTCTAAACTCTTCAACGACCGGAACCTAAAATGTTTTGGAAAAGGGGAAGAAAATGGGGTTAGTATTCCACATGTACGATGTATGAGACCTTATGCACATATACAAGCAAAACACGCTAAAAGGGACTTTTTAGTTAAAACATGCCATTTTGCCCCTTTTAGAGACCTAGTGCAAAGCCAAGAAAGTTATATCAATCAACCAAACATGCTTACTAACTCAACAAGTAATACCTATCCCAATATGCTTGAAAACCATAATTCACTACAACCCTAACATCAAGAAATAACATCACAAGAATGAATAAGAGTCAATCATATCATGACAATCAAGACAACTACCCACAAGTCCTTATCAAGTCAACAAGTGCAATGACAAAACAAATCCCCGTAATCTTACTCAATCAAGTATCCTCAACAAGAAAACATGACCAATGTCCAACTTTACATATCATGGCATTTAGGTTTACATTTCATCATATATTAACATTAAAACCCAATGCATATTCATAAATTAACTAATAAACATATAGTATCAACAATGTGCCATTGTCATCTTATATACATCATATATAATCATAACATAAACATATATAAGAACCTCCTCCTAAGACTCCCCTCAAGGCTAACTATTGCAATGTTTAGGTAGAGCCTCATACCCATACCTAGACTAACATAGACCCCTTAGGTTATCCAAGTTAGAGTTCAAATACTTTAATTCGTTTTACCTTTTGGGAACATCTTGCCCTAACCGACATAGACCACATGAGCTAGTGCGGAATCTGGTGCAATAAAATCATACACCGAAAGAAGGCAGACTACTTGCCAAGCTAGTAGCAAAACATGAAACAACCTTTAATTCGTTTTACCTTTTGGGAACATCTTTCCCTAACCGACATAGATCACATGAGCTAGTGAGGAATCCAGTACCATAAAATCATACACTGAAAGAAGGCGGACTATTTGTCAAGGTAGTACCAAAACATGAAACATAGCGACTACGTGGATCCACTAGCTAGTATTCCTATGGGGGTAACATAGTTCAAGAACTAGGAGATTTAGTTGGGACCCTCTTTATGCGACATGCATTATAGTCTCCAATCTCAAGATTAATGTAGTGTTCCTACCTTCCCTATGTGGGAAGGGACACTCCTCAATCTAGTTCACTCGGTGCTAAGCTAGAGTCCCTTTTTGAAATGTCTCTAAGCCTTTAATTGTCAATCATAACTTAGTTTAGGTCATAGGGTCTACCCATTGCATAATCATCATCATCAATAGCTTAATAAGAATTGTATGAGTATAAGTCCTTCCAACATAATTCATATAAGTGAAGCTAACACATTAGCATTTGATAGCATATCAAAGCACATTGATAATTTCACCATCCTTATATCACATACACCTTAATCAACCTCACAACATAGTCAAGACATTTCAATTTAATATCATACCACCCTATAATCCTATTATAGGCATACTCCAATGCAATATCATGACTTAACAACAATTAATAACAATTGGAAATATCGACAGAGATTCTAAGACTTACCAAGTCTTCCTCATAGTCCGTCATCAAGGTCTTACCATCAACCCATAACTCAACCAAATTTTGGGAGTAACATCATAACACAATGATAACCAATAAGATAAAAAGGCCAATTACATCTCTATAACACAACTCAATTCTAGATCACAACTTAAGATAAGATACATAGGCTAATTTCACATCACAATTCCTAACATAAATCACATCTCAAGAACTAGCATGATAGGCTTGTAATTCATCTTAATTTAATAATAATATCACCATAAGATAGTAATCTAATCAATAACCAAGTCAGTTTAATAATCACATTACAATAAAGGTCAAGATCACAACCTAAGGTTAGGGATGGAGGATCATATTCTTCAATTTAGAACAAAACACTAACAATTACAATAATTAAGTTGAAATTCATGTTAATATATCCAATATAAGCTAAAGAAATCATCAACAACTCAATTCATCACTTCAATTTCGTAATTCGATGAAACCCATAAGAAAACTCAACTTTTGAAATCTATTTTGAAGGATTTCTTTTAGGAAAGAGTCTCAAAGGTGAATTAGATCTCATACCTTAACGTTTGACAACAATTTGATGGTGGATTCGTCCGTTTCCAGCCCTCATACCCTAATCCTTACTAGTGTTCAATGGTGAGTTCAAGTAGAGAGAGAAATAAGAAAGAAAGAAGAGAGTTTATTTGTGAGTTGTCTTTAGATTAATGAGGGTTGAGGGTATTTATATTGGATATTAATCAACTTAATTAAACTCCCTTAAACCCCAAATTAATCTCCTATCCCCCTAACTAATTAAATGAAACTAACTTAAATAAATCAGTAAGCTCGACCTTACAGATGAGACCCCGATCGACGGGCCATCTGTGAGCCGACGGTCCCTCACCCCTCCGTCATGCACTCTGTCGACGAGTTCAGAGACTGTGCAGGTGACGGGATTCCATGCATTGGCTAAGTGAGGGACAACGGTGGCATCAACGCCCCGTCGATCCACACACCGACCGTAGCCTGCACCTCTGCACTCCTTCAATGAGTTCAGAGGCTAAGCGGGTGAAGGGACCTTCTCAGCCAGCCTAAGTGTGGGAAGACGGTGTCATCAACGCCCCGTTGGTCTCCATATGTCCGTCTTCTATTCCGCCGATGCACACTGCCAGGCAGTGTTTCTTCAAACGCTAGGGTCCTCCTCAAGGGACGTTGGTTGGTCTTTGGGGAGTCGTACCCAGACGTTTCAACCATGAAACAATTCAAAAACCTACTAGCTACTCTTCCACCAATTTGTATACATTTCTGACTCCTAAAAGTTAGTCAAATAGTCTAAGGAACACTAACACCCCTTTGAACCAATTTCCTGTACGTCATGGACGTTGTTGGACGTGTTGGTTCTTAAACTTCCTAAATGACATAAATTCATTAAAAATGGACATAGAAATAGTACTTAGACATTATGACACCTATGTTAGGCTTTATGACACGTTTTGGATTTTCAAGGTGTTACATTATCCCCCCCCCTAGGAACATTCATCCCCGAATGACACTAAAGTTCTTTTGAAGGAAGAAATAAACTCAAGACTAGAAGCCCAACCAATCAACAATATCAAATCAACATAAACCATGTCATTTCAACAAGGAAAATATAAAAACTCATATTACCACACATAAGACTCAAAACACTTCATCATGAGGCATTTCCTTCTCGCAACACTTATGAGCTCAACATACATTACATGAGTCAATTAGCACAAAGTTCAACCTAAAAACATGCTACATATCATTTCATAAAGACTCACCATACCAAAATGCACAACATAACTCAAAACAAGCAAAAAGCAAAATTTCATGTTTTTAAAAGAAATACTACAATAATTTGACTATAATGTTTTTTCAAAAATGCATAATGTGCAAAACTTCACCCAAAAATCAATAAGCCTTAACTTCTAGTCATATTTATATTATTAAAAAGAACGAATTATCAAAAAGATGAGGATAACGGGACTTCATATCGTTCTCGGCCTCCCATATTTCACCCTCAACTAGATGATTCTTCCATAACACCTTTACGGAAACCACATCTTTATTCCTCAAATTCTTGATTTGCCTATCAAGATTTTGAACCGGGACTTCCTCATAAGAGAAGTTATACTTGACACCAAGACCCTTAATAGGAAGAATGGACTCGGGATCACGGATATGCTTTTTCAACATAGAAACATGGAAAACCGGATGAACCGAAGCCAATTCACTAGGAAGTTTTAATTAGGCAACCTTACCAACCCTTTTCAAGATTGCATAAGGACCCACATAACGAGGACTCAACTTCTTTCTTGCCAAATCTAAGCACCCCTTTCATTAGTGAAATTTTCAAATACACCTTATCACCTTTTTCAAACTCCCAATCCCTTTTCCTATGATCGACATAAGACTTTCGCCGACTATAGGCCGTTTGAAGCCGGTTCCTTATGATATGTACCTTTTCTAAAGTCTTATAAATTGATTCGGGACCAAGAAGTGATGTCTCACCTACTTCAAACCATCCAATAGGAGACCTACACCTCCTACCAAAGGTAAATGTTTATCCAAATTCCTTTTAAAATCAATAATGGACACCCTACGCATATCTTCAAAAGTTTATATTGTACGTTTCACTTAACCATCCGTTTGGGGATGAAAAGCGGTGCTCAACTTCACCGTAGCACCCAACCCTTTTTGGAATGACCTCCAAAATCTACATGTGAATTGTGCACCCCCGATCCGATATGATGGATAACAGAATGCCATCGCAACACTCAATCTCATCTAGGAAGATTCTTGCATATTCCTCTGCCAAATATGAAGACTTGACGGGAATAAAGCGAGCGGGCTTAGTCAATCGATCCATAACCACCCATATGGAATCATATGACTTTTGAGTCTGAGGTAAACTTACTACAAAGTCCATATTGATGTCTTCCCACTTCCAAGTAGGAATTTGGATCTCTTGTAGTAAGCCACCCAACTTTTGGTTTTCGGTCTTCACTTGTTGGAAATTCGGGCACTTAGAGACAAACTCCGCTATGTCCCTTTTTAAACCTTCCCACCAATATATCTCCCTTAGGTCATGTTACATTTTTGTCGATCCCAGGTGAATTGAGTAGCGGGACCCATGTGCTTCTTCTAGGATCCGTTCCCTCAACCTATCTACATCGGGAACACACAATCTCCCTTGGTACTTTAGCACACCATCCTCCCCCTAAGAAGAATGATTCATTTAACTTGCCGAGGATGCATACTTTCAACTCCATTAAGGCTAGATCAAGGTGTTGTTTGGACTTCACCTCAACAGTTAAAGACGACTCGGAGTTATGATGAACTATACCACCCCCAATCAGAGAAATCTCAAACCTCACCCCCAACCTATCCATCCTATGTACTTCCCTTTCAGGGTCCTTCTTGGCTTCGTTAAGATGGGATACACTACCCATAGTCATATGACTTAGGGCATCCGCAGCTACCTTAGCTTTGTCGGGGTGATAAAGGACAATCATATCATAATCTTTAAACAACTCTAGCCACCTTCTTTGTCAGAGATTCAATTCCTTTTGGGTTAAAACATATTGGAGACTCTTATGATCGGTACATACATTACCATGAACCCCATACAAGTAATGCCCATAAATTTTCAAAGCAATCACCACGGCCGCTAACTCAAGGTCATGAGTGGGATAGTTTCTCTCATATACCTTAAGTTGCCTAGAGACATAGGCTATCGGCTTCCCGTGTTGCATGAGCACACACACCAAATCCACTCGGGATGCGTCACCAAAAAACTACAAAACCCTTGGGCCCTCCGGTAAAAAACACTGGAGCGGAAATAAGACTATCTTTCAACAACTGGAAACTTTTCTCACATGCCTCCGACCACTCAAACTTCTTACTCTTTTGGGTCAAAGTAGTCAACGAGACACAATAGACGCAAAAACATCTACGAATCTCCGATAATAACCCTCTAGACCCAAGAAACTCCTAATGTCGGTTTTAGTCAATGGTCTTGGCCAATTTTTCACCGCCCCCATTTTTCTTGGGTTTACCTCAACTCCCTCACTAGAGATGATGTTCCCAAGAAATGTCACGGACATCAACAAAAACTCACATTTACTATATTTGGCATACAATTGATGTTCCTTAAGGGTTTGCATTACCACCCTTAAATGACCTATATGATCACCCTCTTTCTTCGATTTACCAAGATATCGACAATAAAGACAATAACAAATGAATCTAGATAGTTTCAAAACACTCTATCTATTAGGGTCATAAACGCCGCCGAAGCATTAGTGAGAGCGGAAGACATGACCAAGAACTCATAGTGCCCATACCTAGTTTGAAAGGCCGTCTTTGTTACATACTCACCTCTCACCCTAAGTTGGTGATACCCCGATCTCAAGTTAATTTTTGAAAAGTAACTCGCCCCTTGGAGTTGATAAAAAAAAGTCGTCATCCGAGGAAGAGGGTACTTATTCTTAATGGTGATCTTGTTGAGTTGGCGGTAATCAATACACATTTTGAAGGACCTATCTTTCTTCTTCACAAATAAAACCGGAGCACCCAACGGAGAAATACTACGCCTTATACAACCCTTATCTAATAAATGATTCAGTTGAGCCTTCAACTCCTTCAACTCGGCCGGAGCCATCCGATAAGGAGAAATTGATATGGGATATGTATCCGGTAGCAAATCAATGCAAAATCAATTTCCTATTCGGGAGGAATACTGGGAAGATCATTAAGGAAGACCTCCAGAAATTCACTCACTATGGGGAACGACTTGATGGGAGGAACTTCGGAGTCTAGATCTTGTACTCTTACTTTATGATAAAGACAAACTTTTGAGATCATTTTGCATGCTTTTAGACAAGAAATCATACGACCTCTAGGAATAGAATTTCCCCCCTTCCACTCAACAACGGGTTCATTTGGGAAGTTAAACCTCACCACTCTTGTTCTACAATCAATAGAGGCAAAACATGCATGCAACCAATCTGTACCCAATATAACATAAAAGTCAAGCATATCGAGTTCTACTAGATAAACATACGAAACATTATTGGGAAACATTATTGGACAATTTCTATACAACCTTTTTGTAAAAACTGACTCACCCGCCGGAGTAGACACTATAAAAGGTTCATGCAAATTAATGGGTAAAATATCAAACTTTTTAGCTACTAGAGGTGTAACAAATGATAAAGTAGCGCCGGGATAGAGTAAGGAATATACATCAATAGAGAAAACTTTCAACATACCTATCACCACGTCGGAGAAGTCTCTTGCTCACTCATAGATTTGAGATCATAGTTCTTCTTTGGAGCATCACAAGGATCACTTGCTTGAGCTTGACCACTAGCTTTCTCTTGACTCTTCAAGTTTGGACAATCTCTCATCTTGTGACCACTCTTTCCACAACAAAAGCAATTATCCGTCCTCTTAAGGAAATCGCCATAGTGCTTTTTACCACACTTTCCACAAGTCCATTTGGTGAATTTGTATCTTTTCCCTTCTTGAATTTAGGGTTAGACACCCTATCACCACTAGCTTTTGGGAATTTGGAATTTATTAAAAACCCGCTTCTCAAATCTAGGCTTGTCTTGTATGTAAAGACTATTCTTTGAAGAAACTTGATCATATGACCTTGCTCTCTTATCATATCTACTTTTTCGCTTATCCCTTGCCTCTTCAACCCTTCTTGCATGTACTATAAGACAGGAAATGTTCATGTTGTCATGTAGCATAGCCGAATGACAATCCTCTTGTAAGTCCTCTGACACCCCCGTCAGAAAATGGCTTATTTGGTCTATAGTATTAAAGACAAAAGAAGCAGTATATTTGGAAAACTTAATGAATTTCAAAGAGTACTCATGGAAACTCCTTCCTCCTTGGCGAAGATTGATGAACTCCACCAGTTTTACCTCTCTCATATCCCTAGGGAAGAGCCGATCTAGAAAAGACGCCTTAAAGATTTCCCAAGTCACCGGACCACCCCTCAATGACCTATTATCCCTCCATTGCACATACCATGCTTGCGCCACGTCCTTGAGTTGATAAGTGGACAACTCAGCCTTCTCACTAGTTGACAACCCCATAACCAAAAGTATTTTGGAGACCTCATCGATGAATTCTTAGGGGTCTTCATGAACCTTAGACTCATAGAAAGGAGGAGGGTTCATTTGAGTGAAGTCTTTTAGACGGGAAGCCATTGTAGTGACTTGTTATGAGGACATGGCATAATCTCCCGGTTTGCTTGAACCGTCACAACTTGGGCTTGAATCGTGTCCTCTTGTGCTTGAGTGGTGATAGCTTGGGCAATTTTAAGAAGAGTAACCCTTCTATTCTCATCCGTCAAAGGAGGGGGATTGGTCGGTTCTTGCTCCACATTAGCATATTTTTCAAGTGGAGGAACTTGCTCACCATGGGGAGGAACTCCCGCATTGGCAATTTTCTCTTCAAGTCTTCGAGCCGCATATCTTCGAGTGTTCATTCTTCATATAAGCACAACAACATGATTAAATGCAAAAGCACACCATAAGTATACTCTATTGGCACGATACAAGATTTCCAAGATAGAGAGTGATCCCTAAGCATCATATAGGTTCCTACTCATAAGTGTGGCGCGCTTCACAATTACGAATACAGACCTACTTATATGGGATAGAGTGAAAGACATAAATCAAAGATATTCAACCTCATGATCTAATACAAAGTTGGTCACATCCGCATGTAGACCCTAGACATAACCGGCATCGTCGTCCTTTTTAATGACTAAGACTAGCCTATTAGTCTCATGTGATTACAATCATAGGTTGAAAAATGTAGAAAAAATTTAAAGCTTTCATTATAAATACTTCGAGGTTTACATAGACCTCTACATACACATAATATATATTCATATAGAGCATACATAGATCCTTCGTATAGGAAGGTTACATAGACTTCTACTTTTATTGCACATACATATATGTAAAATATAGAAATATTCTAAATGATTGTCTCATCTCATACCATCTAAACGATAATCAAAATATGGGCATAACATTTATATCAATCCAACAAGACCACATATAGGTCATACAAAAGTATAGTACTCAATTGAAAGGAAAGAAATGAAAGAGTCATTAAGCTCATAAAAAATCCGTAAGCTAGATGATGACATTGCCCTCGGAAGTTGAGTACCTACCCCCCTTGGATTAAAAGAAGAATCCAAGCCATCAACAATGTAACTTTCCAAACTCATCAACGCCCGAAACCTGAAATGTTTGGGAAACGGGAAGAAAATGGGGTTTAGTACTCCACATGTACTAAGTATGAGAACTTATATGTATATACAAGAAAAACATGATAAAAGGGACTTTTTAGTCAAAACATGTCATTTGTCTCCTTTAAGGACCTAGTGCAAAGCCAAGCAAGTCATATCAATCAATCAAACATGCTTACTAACTCAACAAGTAATACCAGTAGTTACAAAAGAAATAGTATCCCCCTAATCTAACAATGCATAAATATCAAGGTCAAAGACACGTAACGTACCAGTGACTACATCAGGGGAACCTTTTTGATCCTGGCGAGCCTGAAGAGCATACAAACTGTTCTGGCGGCGACCGCCACCTGTACCAAATGAGTTGTCCTATTGAGTTGGGAGACATGCTGATGCTGCTGAAGTTGTAGACTGAGCTCTACCATTACCACCTCCTTGATCCTTCTATACAGACAATCCCTCAACCTGTGACTAGACTGACGACACCCAAAACATCCATCTTTTGCAAGACACTCTCCTAGATGGTTCTTACCACACTTAGGGCAAGTGGGTTAAGTCTTGGTTCCTGAAACACTTCCCTGAGATTTAGAGCCTGGTTCTCTACCCTTCTGGTCATACCTGTTCTTGGAGGATGGAACACTGGCTGATGAAGGTGCTGGAGCCAAAAACTTCTACTAACCGTACGAGAGACTTCCATCACCCGATTTCTGCAGAAAAGAGTCATCGTTCGCAGTCCTAGCCTTTTTATTATCCTTAGCTTGTTCCCTACGTTTATCACACTCAACCTTCTGGGCATGAGTCATAAGTCTAGAGATGTTCATATCTCCGAGTAACATCGCATTTCTACACTAAATCTTCACCAAATTTGACACTCCATAAAACAATTTATTCACCCGAGCCCTGGAGTCAGCAACCATATGAGGAGCATACCTAGAGAGTTGGTTAAACTTGAGTGCATACTCTTGGACTGTCATGTTACCCTACCTTATGTTCATGAATTCTTGGGCTTTTGATTCCCTTAACTCTATTGGGAAAAAGTTGTCGAGAAAAGTCTTACTAAAGCAATCCCATGTGATAGGAGCCACATTTGCACCCCTATTCTCCTTCCACTGAGTGTACCAGAGATGAACAACATACTTCAACTGGTATGATTCTAACTCAACACGATCATTTCCAGTGACTTGCATTACCATAAAGATCTTCTTGATCTCATCTATGAAATTCTGAGGATCCTCATTAGCTTGCGATCCTAAAAACTCAGGTGGATTCATCCTAACAAAGTCACGGACCCTTACTGCTACTGATCCACCATTTTCATTCACATGAGCATGAACCCGATTGTTCTGGTTAGTCATACTCTGAGCCAAAATCTTTATGGCATTGCTGAACTCAGCATTGGAGACATCCAGATCTGGGACTGGAGGAGCTGCATTTGCATTTCTAACATTAGCTCTACGAGGAGGCATGATCTGACATGTAAAACGTCAAGTTAGAATGGAATAAGATCATACCTCACGCACGATAAGACTAACAAGAAAGTGAAGTTTTTCCTAAAACATTTCATAGCCTCCCCCTTATTAGATGTGGTGCACTTCACACCCATGAAAAAGACTCTACATAGTGAGGCTTTTTGACACATCTTAGGACTCTTGAACATAGTGCTATGATACCAAGTTTTGTCATACCCTAAGCTACTCGCGAGACGCGGACACGGAAATTAGGACCACAAGTGATCCCAAGCTAACCCTGCTGGCATGATCATGAGCATACTAAAGATAATAAATTGATGCGAAAGCTAAATCATAATTTATAATGAAAAGATGGGGAATACCCATATGATAAAATTGATATAATATGAAGACTTATGAGTTTAATACAATGACGTTACTAACTCAACACTAAACTGAAACTAACCATGTCTGAAATAAGTCTCTAAAGCGACTAGAAATACTGGGACAAGCCCTAGCTAAATCTAGCAAAAACTGAAACTAAATGACTAAAGAATGAAATGACACTCATGACTGTTGTCCTCGGAGAATGAGGACTCACCACTAAATCTGCTAAACTGGAGATCAAATCGATCTATGCGTGATCTGGATGCTGTGAACCTGAAATGACATCACGAGAAGATTTAGCACATGTATGTGTTCGTAATTGAAAGGTGTTGAGCGTGTAAGATAGAGTAAAGCTGAAATAAAACATAACTGAACAAGCACAAAAGAAAGTTTAATCATCTGAACATGATATATGAATTTTTGAGCTAACTGAATGGAATGACCAATTTATAACATGCTAAAACTGAATACTGAATAAACTAATAAAAGGTCAATGTAGAGAGTCTGATGTATGCGTCCCATCGAGAGGACCCAATATACCCTGCCAAAGGTATAAAGGCATGCTGGCGTGATCACTAAACTGATTACCCACAGAGGGGACTTACAAATTACTTGGCTAGTAGTTCTGGGACTAATTTGGTACGCTGAACCGTAGTCCAACTAGGTGTTATGGTACTCCCATGGATTTATATAGTTAGCTGATTATTTCTCAATTTTCTGCAAATACTAGATAGCTCAAAAGAAAACATGCAAACTGTCAATGCAACATTTAAACTGATAATGATGCATTAAAAACTGAGGCATGTATAAAAGAATAACTAGAATATCTGACCTAACATGTGTAATTCAAGAACTAAAGAAATACCAAGCTATGGATCTGAAATTCTTGCAATAATATGAGTAATAACATGGTAATCTGATTTGGAAAATATATCTAATTTATTCATGAAGTTCTAGAAATCGTAGGTCTAAGCATGATATGGGAATCAAGACTCTGACTGAAAACTAGGGACTCAATGGGTGAAAGGAACTCACTAGTGAAATTCCACATACTAGGTGATGATATCCACAAAAAAATACTTAAGTTTTGGGGCTGGAACTGCTGGGGTGTGGGGCGTTCTTGAACAAGGGTTCTTGAGCTTTTTCTTCTCTCTTGCTTCTAATTTTCTATGTTTTGATTTAATTATTTGACTTAGATATGTTTTAATTATGTTTCTTGGCTTAACCTGACTAAAATCTTTAGGGTCAAAACAACGTAACTTAAGGTTTAAATGAAATGGGAAAGGTCCAAAAGACCCCTGGGAAAGTTACAGCCAGACAAATCAACGGCCAGGATAGTTGGTCCGTCGATTGATCCACGCCCCGTCTGTTGGTTCGACTGTTGGACCTGTTCGATAGGACTTTACTAAAACGGGCATAACTTCTTACTTAGAGGTCTAATTTTTCAAGGTCGGTGTCTATGAAAATCTAATTCAATTATCTATCTGTGGGTAGGTCATAGGACACCTAATGCATTTTTTGCTAAGAATTATGAACATTTGAAGTTGAAACTACTGCATTTCCCCCTTAACTGTCTTCTAATTCCCACCTATGGTCAAACCTACGTTTTGTAGGTCCACCTACGGACCATGCTGGTCATCCATGGCTCTTGTTAGGGAATGGGTGAAGGGGGGTCTCGGTCGACGGTCATGGACTACGGACCGTAGTCTGACCTACGGATTGTAATTTCGTCCGTCGACCAACACTTAACCAATTTTCCTGGGCTGAGATTTTTATGAGTTTCTGATCCCGTCGATGTTTGTACAGGACATACCGTGGGTCAGGCTATTGTCCGTCGATGGTCACGTCAGTTGCACATGCAGATTTTTTTGGAAAACTAATTTTTGGTCTATTTTGGCTACGATGTGTTACAAGAGCTTCGTGATTGTTTCTTGAGTTTATTTTAAGTTAAAATGAGTTATATTGATGTTCTTAGGCGGTGTGTGAAGTTTTGGGGGTCAAACGTCCGAGAACGTCCATGATGTTCGCAAATTGTGCCTTAAAAAGTACTTGTGTGTCTTGATGTGTTTGAGTAAGTTTTATGTGTTCGTTTTAATCAAAATTGATGTGGGATGTTCCTAAGACCTAGAAGACTATGTATAGGTGTTAAATTTTCGGGTATGACTCCACCTATGACCCACGAGGGTTCCTAGAAGAGGACCCAAGACGTATCACCCAAGCTGCCAAAGTTGGGCAGCCGACGCCCACAGTCTACTCTCTGTAGACTCAAGGATGCCCCTTCGTTTGGTGGGAGTAGTAACATACTTAGTGGAATCCTAGAACCCAATAAAACAACCTCTAAATCCATCGACGTTGCAGCAGAACGGGACGTCAATCAAACGTCTCCCAGTAGCTTGGGGTCGTCGATTGGCACCTGCAAAAGTTGTTGGACTCCTGCTTCCAGCTTGGGGTGTTTTCTATAAATTCACCCCAAGTATTTTATGACCTTAGGACCATATTTTTAGTGTTATTAAGATATATTAAATTGGTTTTAAGTCCTAGACCTAGACAAGACCCCTCATTTTAATACTCAAACTCTCTCTCTAAAAACAAACTGTCTCAAAGTCACCATTGGAGGTAAGACTCAAGGAGAGATAGGAGGTATGGTTTGGACGTGTTTATTCATTAAAATCATTGGGTTTTCTTATATTTGAGGTATGGTATACATCCTTGAAATCTCTTCCATTCAAGGAGTCACTTCTAATGGATTTTCAAAAAGGGTTTTCAACCCTAGTTTCTTCTATCTTCAACTCTAAACATGGGTCTTGCATGAAAACGTTTCAAATAATTCAAATATAATTTTTCTAATGTTATTTGATGATTTTAATGCTAAAACTTCAATGAAATCACAATAAAGCTTTTTATCAAATGGCGGCATAAGAAATGGGTTAAATGAGCTTGGTTTTGTAGTCTTTGAGATTTGTTAACTTGTGTTGTTATTGATGTTTAGCTACTTCCCTAAGGGCTAATTTATGATTAATTGTTGATTAATATGTTATAGTTCATGGGATCTTGGATCAAAGGGTGAGTTGTTTATGTTGTTAGATTTAATTTCGAAATTCTCTTGAGTGGTATGGTTAACCTTCTTGGTGGAGGTGTTTACTTGAATTGCATGAATGTGAAGTTACTTGTTTATTCTGAATGAGTCCATGAATACTTGTTATGTAAAGTAATATGATCATGATGTTATTCTTGTGAAATGTGCCTTATGAAGCTATTATGTGAAGTAGGATAAAGAGTACGGTTAAATGAAGTATATGATTATGTGAAGCATGTAAAGTGCGTGATGTGATGAATTAAGGTCTAAGCATGTACATGAGTTAAATATAATAAAATGATGCTTATGTGCAAGGCGTTGTCACATTTACAAACACACTCACACTTGAAGTAATGAAAATGAAACTAAGTTAAGTCAAAAGGGGAGTTTCGGGGTGAACACCCTTCGTGTGTTGAGGTGAAGTGTTTTATAGCAACCTCACTACATTCTAAGAGCTTTCTAACATAGGTCGGAGGATGAATTCCCTTCGTGAGTTGAGATGTGGTGTTCATTAGGTATCCTTAACCTATAGTTTATAATTTTTAGAATCCGTGGGTAGTTATGCCTAGCACCGAGAGGATGTGAAGAAGAGGTGGTTACACTTCGTGAGTTCAGATGTTGTATTTCAATGTAACTCTTAAGGTGAGTACTCCTTGTTAGTAGATAATTAGTTACATAATGGCAATCTTCTTATCCCTTAACTATGTGATCGGATAGGTGTACCGATTGGGTAAGCCATGTTAAAAAGATAAGAGAATGAAATGACCTTTCTCTAGTCAGGTGAGGATCCCTCATCCGATAGGAGTTAATATCGGGATTCCATGTGTAGCTCTCATGGTCTATATCGGTTAAGCTAACCTCCCACAAAAGTAATGAAAGTGTCAAGTCTTCTAAAAGAGTGTACCACTTAGGGTATGTAGTGGAATGGGACACTATTTATCCATTGCACTAGGTAGGTATTCCGAAAGGGAGTCTTGGTTAGCCTTATATGAATTGAATGAAATAAGTCTCCTAAAAGAACGTACTACATAGAGTAGGTAGTGGAATGGGACTCTATCTATCCATTGCACTAAGTAGACCTTCTAAAAGGGGAGTCTTGGTGCCAAGCCTTCTAGAAGAGTGTACTACTTAGGGTTGGTGGTGGTATGGGATACTATCTACTCATTTCACTAAGTAGGCATTCCTAAAGGGAATCCTTGGTGTGTTGCATGAGTGTTTCTTCTAATGTCTTGTTATTGAGTGGTGACTTGTTCTCCCGAGGTGAGCAAGCCGAAAGGGGTAGCCTTGAGGATCACCTTGGTGTGCATTGAAGGAGGCATATGCGCACTTCCTTCATGTATTACCTTGGTGAGTCTTAGGATAACCTTAGTTAGGGAAAATCCTACTGAAATGAGTTCACTTCCTTTTTGCTTGGCATTGGAATTTAACTATTTCTGGATTAAGCATAGTTCACTGTATCATTTTTAGAGTTAACTGTGAATTTGAAAGCTTACTGTAAAATGGTCATTTTTGGTTAAAATTATGGATATTTTTATCTAAGTGTTAAATGATGATTATTATGTTTTTTTACTTATATATTCATAAATGTTTTTCTTATTTGGCATGAAAATGTGTTTTTACTAGAATGTCCCTTTTGCATGTTTTTGCATATGCCATACTTAGTACATTCTTTTGTACTAACCCTATACTTTTCTATACTCTATAAATATAGGTTTGTGGTTTTGAAGATTTGAAGGTGAAGCTTGGGAAATCGACTCTCTCATGATTTGGTATATCCTCATATGTTGGAGGACATAGTCTATCTCTCTTAGTTTTGTTATTAAGACTTATTATGTAAAAGGACTTGCCCCTAAGATATTATATCGTGTCTTTAAGTTGTATTGTGATGATGAGATTCCTTAGTATTTTATAAAAAATGTTTCTTTATTTAAATTATTCATGAAAAGTTTAAATATTGCACTGCTTTTCATGTCTTATATGAGAAACGATAGTTAAAGGGCTTGTACAAGACCCCAAAGAGTCAAATACACCCGTTCATGAACCAAGGGTCCTCCCTAATTTCTAGGGGGTGCTTTTGAGTTGTGACAAAATACCCATATACTATAACTAAGAAATTTGAAATACTGATCAGTTTAATACAAACAAGTTATTAACTCAACACTATATTGAAACTAACTATGTCTGTAAATAGCCTTTAACTGACTTGAAATCCTTGGACAAGCCTTAACTAAGACTAGCAAAATCTGAAACTAAAAAACTAGAAATAGTGAAATAAACTCATGAATATTGTCCTCGAAGAATGAGTACTCGCCATTGATTTTGTTGAACTGGAGATTCAATCTAAGCGTGATCAGGATGATAAGAACATGAACCTACATCATGAGAAGATGTAGTGCACGTATGAGTCAGTGTTTGAAAGGTACTGAGCATGTGGGATAGAGTATAGCTAAAATAAAACATAACTGAACAAGCACAAAAACAAGTATAATGTTCTGAACATGATATACTAAATTGTGAGCTAGCTGGATACAATGACCAAATTATAACTTGTTGAAACTGAATACTGACTGATCTATAAATATGGACAATGAAATGATTATGATAGAACTATTGGAGCTACTAATAAGCGATATAAAATAACATGAGCTATATGTGGAGTCTGATGTATACGCCCCATCGGGAGGACACAATATACCCTGCCAGAGTTATAAAGGCATGCTGGCGTGATCACTAAGCTGATGCCCACAGAAAGGACTTACAACCTACTTGGCTAGTAGTTCTGGGACTATTGGGTACGTGAACCCAGTCCAACTCGGTAGTATGCTATTCATAATTAATTAAGTGATCTATATATTATGACTGAATATATGTAAATACTGGATAGCTCAAAACAGAACATGCAAGCTGAGAATGCAACAATTAATCTGATAATGATGCATTAATAACTGAGACAGGTATATATGAAATGACTGAAATATCTGACCTAGCATGTATAATTTAAGAACTAAAGAAATACATAACTAGGATTCTGAAATTAATGCGATAAACTAAATAATAACTTTACAATCCGATTTGGAACTTATATTTAACTACTTTGTAGCAATCTGCTATAATTCTAGAACCCTAGTTTTAATCATGATAATAGAATCAAGATCTATCTGAAAACTAGGGACCCAATGGGTGAAAGGAACCCACTAGTGAAATACAACATACCTGGTGATGAAATCCACAGAGAAATATTTAGATTTCGGGGCTGGAACTGATCGAACCATGTTGCATTCTTAAACTAGGGTTCTTGACATTTTACCCCTTTCTTGCTTATAATTTTCTATGTTTTAATTGATGATTTTTACTTAGGTAAGTTCTTGTTATGTTTCTTAGCTTAAACTTACTAAATTCTGATAATTTAGGGCTTAAACGACGTGTCTTAGGGTTTTAACGAACAAGGAAAAGACCAAAAGACCCTTGGAAATTTTGCTGTCGGACCAAACGACGACCTGGACTGACGAGCCGTTGTTCAATCAAAGGTAAATCATTTGGGTTCATATTTTGGGTCTACTCGACAAGACTTTTACTAAAACGGGCATTATTTTTTACTCGAAGGTTGGTTTTTTGCAAAATCAATGGATATGGAAATATAATTCAATTATCTATCATTTCATTGGTCATGAGACACCTAATTAATTTTGTACTAAGTGTTATGACCATTTGAAGTTGACCCAAAATATTTTCCCCACAAATGACTGTTAACTTTCACATATAGCCAGAACTACGGACTGTAGATTGAACGACAATCCATGATATTCATCCGAAGTTCATGTCAGAGGCTGGGTAACTTGAATCTCAATCCACGGACACAGACCACGGACTGTATTCTGACTTATGGATAGTAGGTCTGTTAATGGACTGACAATCCGTCAATTTTTCTGGACTAAGTTTTGCGAGAGTTTTAGTGACAAACGACGGATGCGCAGTACGGGCCATGGATCAGACTATGGTCCCGTCGATATTGACCGTTGATTGCACCTGCATATTTCTAAAAAGCTTATTTCTTGTCTATTATGGATACGAGGCGTTACATTATCTCCCCATTGGGAACATTCGTCCTCGAATGAAGACTAAAAATAGCTGAAATAAAGGGACAGAGCCGCAATCACTACTACTAAACAATGTGGACTTATTTCAGACTAAATTGATTTTCTATGAACATGCAAATACGCTGAAAATGCAAGTACAAACTGAGGGAACATGAATCTAAGGTTGAATTCATGCATTAATGACTGAAAAACTGAAGAGGAATTATTATCTCAAGCTCGAGTGGAATCAGAAGAAAAGAGGTTAGTATACTTGACTTTGATGGCTTCTTCTACTTCGCAAGTAGCCACCTCTACGGACTGACACCTCCACAAAACCTTGACTGCCGTGACTTCTTTGTTTCTCAACCTTGTAACTTGACTGTCAAGAATACCAACTGGTACATCATTATTATAAAGACTATCTTTCACCGCTACACTCTATAATGGCACTACAGAGTCTGGATCAGCACACACTTCTTCAAGAGAGAGATGTGGAATATTGGATGCACTGCTGCTAGTTCTTATTGCAACTCCAACTCATATACCACCTTGCTAGCCCTTTTAAAGATCTTGTAAGGGCCTACATATCTAGGACTGAGCTTCATTTCTTGCCAAATATCATCACCCCATTCATAGGTGACACTTTCAAGAAAACCCAATCATCAACTTGGAACTCTAGTTACCTTTTCCTTACATCTGAATGCTTGAATGGTAGTTATTGTTTTAGGAGAACTCAATAAGAGGAAGGTAATCATACAAACTACCCTTGAAATTGAACACACAAGCTCTCAACATATCCTCTAGGGTCTGAATGGTACGCTCTGCCTGTCCATCCGTCCGGATGAAAATCGGTTCTAAGGTTAACTTGAGTACCAAGACCCTTTTGAAATGACTTAAAGAAATGCGAGGTAAACTAAGGACCTCTATCTGAGATGATTGACAAAGGAACCCCATGCAACCTAACAATCTCACTAATATAATGCCTTGCATAGTTCTTTGACAAATTTGTAGTCTTTACCACCAAAAAGAAAAAAGACTTAGTCATCCTGTCAACTATCACCCAAATGGAGTCATGATGTCTGCGAGTACGAGGTAACTCTGTGATGATATTGACATTGATCACATCCCACTTCCAAGAAGGAATATTGATGTGTTGAGTCTTACATCATGGTTTATGATGTTTTACCTTGACGTGCTGGCAATTGGGGCACTTACTCACAAAATCTTCTATATCCCTCTTCATGCCATTCAACCAATAGACTTCCCGTAGATCACTATACATCTTAGTGGCACCTATATGTATAAAATAACTGGAATTATGGGCTTCTACAAGAATACCAACTCATCCACATTAGGAACAATCAATCTACCTTGGTAGCAAAGTACACCATCTCCCCCTTGGGAGAAGACCTCCACTCTCTGATCAAAAATTGCACCCTTTAGTTCAAGCAAGATGGGATTACTGTCTTGCTTTTCCTTAACCTCCACTACCAAATATGATTTTGTCCCATTCTGAACTGTTACACCACTTTCTGATTTGTCCATAAGAGAACTCCCAAGCGAGCAAGCCTATGAACATCCTTCACTAGTTCCTTTCTTTCCTCCACAACATGGGCTACACTACCCATAGATAATTTTGGTAAGAGCATATGCTAGTACATTTGCCTTACCAGGGTGGTAATGCAATCTCATATCATAATCCTTATGGAACTCAAGCCATCTACTCTAGAGAAGATTCAACTCGTTCTAGGTGAACAAATATAGGAGGCTCTTATGGTCGGTGAAAACATCCACATGAACACCATACAAGTAGTGTCTCCCTATCTTGAATGCAAACACCACTGCTTCAAGCTCGTGGTCATGAGTTGGATAGTTCTTCTCATGAACCTTAAGTTGTGTAGAAGCATAAGTTATAACCTTATCTCATTGCATCAACATACAACCTAGGCCAACTATCGCTGCATCATAATAGATCACATAACCATCTGAATGCTCCAGTAGAGTAAAGATAGGAGTTGTAGTCAATCTAGTTTAAAATTTAGCAAACTTTTTCTCAAAATCATCTGACCATTGAAACTTGACCAATTTCTAAGTCAACCTAGTCAATGGTGAGGCTACTGATGAAAATCCTTCCACGAACCTTCTGTAATAACCCACTACACCTAAGAAACTTTTGATATCTGTAGCAAAGGTAGGTCTGGGCAATTGTTTCACTGCTTCTATCTTCTACGTATCTACACGGATCCCTTCGCTAGATACAATGTTACCAAGGAAAGCAATGGATTGCAATAAAAACTCACACTTACTAAACTTAGCAAATAACTGGCGATCCTTGAGAGTATGCAGAACAACTCTCCGATGACTCGCATGTTCTTCCTCATTCCTAGTGTAAATGAGGATATCATCAATAAAGTCAATAGCGAACAAGTCCAAGTACTGTTTGAACACTGTGTTCATCAAATCCATGAAAGTTACAGGAGCATCGGTTAGTCGAAATGACATAACTACAAATTGGTAATGACCATACCGAATTCTGAAGGTTTTTTTAATAAAATATCACTATCTCTGACTCTAAGCTAATGATAACCTGAACTGAAGTCTATCTTTGAGAAGTGACTAGCACCCTGAAGTTGATCAAATAAGTCATCAAAGGTCATAATGTATGACAAGAGCAATGAATTGTCAGGTTGAAATCTGAATAGCAAGTCGATTTAACATTTCAGAAGAGCAAAGCTGCCAATTATACAACACCAATACTTTCTCTGCACATTCACTTATTTTTCTTGATTTTTCCTTCAAAATGTCAGAACACCAAGCAGTAGCAAATCTACATCAATTATAATTGTTAGTACATTTATAAACTAAGCACTAGCAAATTATGCATCAATTATAAGCTTACACCATTGAACCCTAAATTACAAGAAACATCAAAAATTAAATCTAAGGCTTGCACAACTAGCAATTAAGAGTTAAACAGATACGGAGGAGAACTTAAGCACCCCGTGAGTTGAGAAAACAAAAAAACTAAGATATGCAGTAATTCCAAGAACTAGAATAGCCTTATCCTCAGTATTCATAGCATGTTCATTTTGGTTGTTTTGAAGTTAACTGGACCATACATAACAAGACTTTTTTGTACCAGGTCTTTGATATATTGTTATACATTTGTAACTAAGTTTTAATAAAGCAAACATGCAGAGGGTATCTCCTTGTAAAATTTTAAAAAAACTACAATATCATTAGTTATAACTTTTGTGAGACCTAATATATTTCGTGAATTATTAAAAATCTATACAACATCTCGCATGATGTTATTTTGTTCATATGATTTTCAATATAGAAGTATTCTAAGAACACAGGTGAATGCATATAACTATGTTACTAGTTCTTAATATGTAAATGGCAACGAGAGTTACACACTGTATGTCACAAGTTAGACTGCTGAAAATTTTTATAACAAATGTACAAGACAGGACAAAGACAGACAAAGGTGTGTTATCAACTCCTTTCAATAATTTCCATCACTATATAAGCTGATTCTATAAACCAATCCTATAACCTTTACACCACTCTATACCTTCACACATAAGATCCTAGAAGGAAACTGGAGACACGACTACACACACAAATCAGCCACAACTATACACACAAATTAGACACAATAAGCAACAACTATACATAGAAATCATCCACAATCAACCACAACTATACACATAAATAAGCTACAACTACATGCACAAATTAACTTCATGGACACATCCGTGTCAGGGACTTGTTACGGGACGAAAACTTCGAAACAAAAGTCAAGTTAAACTTAATATAAAAGTCCAAAAAAGTGAGGGTTGTTTTGGGTATTTTAGGGGATTTTTATACATAGAATTTGAGTCAGTTTAAACTCTTTCCCACACAAAAATAAATCCCCAAGTTTAAAACCCAATTTCTCTCACTTCTCTCTAAATTCTTTCACTACACAAAGACTCCATTGATGAAGAAGGTCAATGCTTCAAGTAGAGCTCAACAACAAGGCTTTTCTCTATTATTACGTAAGGATTGAAAATGTAGTGGTACCCTTCACTCTTAGACTCCTTTCTCCAAGAGGTTCTTTCAAATTAATTTTAAATATTCTTTAAAACTTCTAGATTTCACTCAATTTCGTGGGTCTTCTTAAAACTTGATTTATTTGTTCTAGATTTGATTACTACTGATGGATTATGAAAGCTTATGAATTATTTGATGTATTATCTTAGTTTTTTTTTTACCTAATTTGTCACGACTCGAAATTACTCCTAGAAGATAGGGCAACCCTTAGGTCGGAACAAATGCGTACTTGACCCTTCGGAAGTCTTGTACTAGAGTACAAGCTATAATTCATCGCATAAGACATGAAAAGTAGTGCGGAATTAAACCATTTCATGACATTAATAATAATAATAATATCTTTTATAAATACTAAAGAGTAGTCTTGTCGTCACAAGCCATCTTAAAGACACAACTTAAATATCTTAGGGACAGGGCTCTTTACGTTGAATGAAAGTACAGAATAAGTCTTACTAGTATAAACTAAAGAAGTTTAGTCTTGAGAGAGTCGATTCACAAGTTTGCCTTCTAGTCTTCAACTTGCCTCCAACCTATACTGATAAAGTATAGAAAAGTATGGGGTTAGTACAAACAATGTACTAAGTATGACACATGCAAAAACATGCTAAGGGGGACATTTTCATAGAAATAAGTTTTCGTGCCAATACTTACAACATTCACGAATATAGAAGTGAAAAAACACATTACAGTGAACTCAAGAAGGTTTACAGTAAACTCATTTTCAAGAATTTCAACCCAAAGAGTCACTTTACAGTGAACTCGAGAAGGTTTATCGTAAACTCAGTTCATAGCCAAACACATACAATGAATTCATCCCCTAGAAGTTTCCCTAACCAAGGTTATCCTAAGATTCACTAAGGTAAGACATGACAAAAGTTCTCATACAATTCCTTCAATGCACACCCAAAAGACACCCAAGACTACACATTTTAGGCTTACTTGGTTGATGTAACAAGTCGACATCTTATAACTAGACATTTCGAGAAACATACTTACATTTAGATCTTCACATAGGTGCCCTTCCCCAAATGGACTTGCAAGTTACACAAAGAGTAATGTGAGAATAGCATCCCATACTAATACTCCCACTTTCTTCTCCTTGAGGATTCCATGAGGTTAGGTACACCACATTCATCACTCATACGAGTATTCCATGAGGTTAGGTACACTACATTCATCATTCATTAATTTCATTATACAAGACATAAATTTAATATGCTTTCTAAACATTTGACATTAAGATAGATAAATTCATTTAATAACATAACCACAAATACATACATTAATGATAAAGACACAACAAGACTCCCCTTTCAAGTGTCTACTTGTGCAATGGATAAATAGTGTCCTATACCATCACTACCCAAAGTAGTACACTCTTTAGGATACTTAGTTCGTTATATTCTTTTCTAGGTAGTTAGATTTAACCGACATAGAACATGAAAGCTAAACATGAAATCGTAATGTTAACCCCTATTGGATGAGGGATTGCCACTTGCCTAGGGTAGAGTCATTCTCTTAGACATTACATGGATTCTCCAATAGCTACACCTTTGAGGGCGCATAATTAAGTGATAAGGAGATTACTTCTAAGTAACTCATTCTTTTCTAACGAGGAGTAGTGATCAATAAAGGTACATAGGATACAGAATGTCAACTCACGAAGTGTAACCACCTCTTATTCATATCCTCGCGATGCTAAGCATGACTCCAGCACGGAGTCGAACACACTCATTATTATAGATTAAGGAATAACTTATTGGACACCACATCTCAATTCATGAAGTGTACCATACTCAACCTATCTTAGAAATATCTTGGGAGATAGTGAGGTTACTACTAATCACGACATCTCAACTCACGAAGAGTGTTCACCCCAAGACTCCCCTTTTCATTAATTAACTTCATTCATTCATTCTAGTGTGAGTGTGTGTGTACATGTGAGCACACCATTCACATAATCACCATTTTCTTAACATTGACTTGTAAACATTCTTAAATCTTCATCATCATATTACACAGATTAGCATACTTCACATAAACATATAATTCGCTTAGACAAAATATAGTATACTTCACATAATAAGCTTCATAAAATACATCAATAAGAACAACATCATTATCATCTGAATTCACATAATATTCCTTCATGGCCTTAATAAAAATACACATGTAAATTCATTTTCATATAATTCAAGTAAGCAACGCCACCAAAGGGGGACCATACAACTCAAGAGCATTTCATAATAAGAACTAGACAATGTAACCAACTTACCAATCATCCAATCTTTCACCACCTATTCACAAGTTCTTCAATAATTCATCATAAAATATCCCTTAGGGAAGTATCTAAAACACAACATAACCATAAACAAAACATATTTCTCACATTATGTTATTCATTAAACCCAATTCATAAGCTAAAAGTTGATAAAAAGCATAAAAAAATTTCATTGCGGTTTTGGCATTAAAACAATCATTTAAAACTAAGAGCAAATCATTTTAATCATTAAAAGGTTTTCATAAAAATTCCCACACTCAAAGTAAAGGAATAAAGAAGTTTGATATTGAAACCCTTTTTGAAATCATTGAAAAGTGGCTCCTTGAATGAAAGGAAGTTCAAGGATGACTACCATGCCTCAATGAGAATAATCCCACTAATTTTTTATTAATAACATTTTAACAACCATCCCTCCAAGCTTTTTCTTGAGTCCAAGCTTCTATGGAGTTTTTGAAGAGTTCTTTCTTGAGGGAGGGTTTTGAATATTTGAAATGAGGGGTATTGTCTAGGTCTAGGACGTAAAACTAACATAATATAATTTCTAAACCTTGAAATAATATTCCTAGGTTCAAAAAATACTTGGAGTGAATTTTCAACACACACCAAGCCTTGGCAACAACGTCCAGCAACCTTTGCAGGACCACCATCAGCGAACCTGAAAAATGGGGTGTCGATTGAATGATGGCCCGTGCTGCTGAACGTCGTTTGGGAATAAGGATGTGCAACATAGGGGTTAATATCCCACTAATAAGGTGTATCTAAGCCCCCAAACGATGGGGCGTCATCTTACCTACTGCCCGTAGGTGATGGGCGTTGATTGCCCATTATTTGGCAGCTTGGTTGTCAATTCTTGGGTCCTCTTCTAGGACCCCTTGTGCGTCCTAGGTGGGCTCGAACCCGGATGTTAAAACCCCGCACATATTCTTCTATGTATTAGGAACTACCACCATCAAATTTAACAAAAACGAACACGTAGAACTTGTTAAACCATGCTATGACACACAAGCACTTTCTAAGGCACACCTTTCGAACGTCATGGAGGTTCTTCGACGTTTGACCTCCAAAAGTAAACAAACTTTACACTGTCTCAAAACATAATTATTAACCCTTTTAGCAAAAAATAACTCATTATACACATGCAAATCTCCAGTTCAACATAGTTCGTTTTAGGGATGTTACATTCTCCCCCACATAGAAAAACATTCCTCGAATGACACTAAACATTTTCAAGGACAAAAAGGACTCAATTAGCTGCATATCACACACATAATATCGAGTACAAAATGTTCATAGTTAATGAACCAACTTAGCAAGGAACACAACTAAACATTGATAAGCATTTGCTAGCAACACAAGCAACATTTTGAAACTAGTTCCACAATTTAAAACACATTCTCATTTCTTCATTTATTTCTTCATTTATGGAGGAACTACCTTCTTCAACATTAAACTTGATCATACATATCATTTCTACACACATTGATATCATTATTCATGAAAGAGCAATTAAGTCAAATTTTTGAACTTCTTTTACAGTGAATGCGTAAGCCCTTAACAGTGAAACATGCTTAAAACTCAACAATTCACCTTTCAACCAATTTTAACATGAAGGCATGACAACATAATAGACAAGACAATATAAAATCATGTTATAACATAGACATAAAACCAAAAAAAACTACGACTTAGAGGGGCTCTCATTCTGGATTACTTCCTTTCTTAGTTTCAAGTACAAAGAAACGATTATTCCTTGGAGCATTAGGATCCGGACCACCACTAAGGGGCGACCTCTTATCCTCTTTCCTTGATGTTAGGGCATTTCCTCATATTTTGATCCGTATTACCACACACAAAGAAACCATCCATTCCGGCAAGACATTTACCCAAGTGTTGCTTTCTACAAGTAGCACACTTAGACCTCTCAAAAGTATGGCCACCTCCTTGGGAATTTTGGTTGGGATCCTTATTTTTGTTCCCCATAGAAGGATCTTGGTGATAGAACCTCCTCTTAGGTTTGGGTTGGCATTTTTCATCCGAACTAGGCCTCTTACCCTCTTGCCTTATCTCCCTAATCTTGGACTCCTCAATTTGTTGAGCATACACTATGAGTCAAGAGATATCCATGTCATTAAGGAGCATTTTCGTACGATACTCTTCCTCCAGCAAGCAAGACACTCCAAGCACAAATTTTTTAATCCTAGACCTAGGGTTAGCTACTATGTTTAGGGCATACATAAAGAGTTTGGTGATTTTGAGAGTACTCTTTCACACTCATTCCCCCTTGACGAAGATTCATGAACTCCACCATCTTCTTCTCCCTCCGCTCTAAGTGAAAAATGTATCAAGTAAATCCTCTTTGAACACTTCCCAATCTACCGAACCATCCCTTAAGGGTCTCTCATCCCTTAACTCAAACCACACTTGAGCCATATCTTTTAGTTGATAAGAGGCTAACTCCGCTCTCACTCTAGGGGTCACACCCATAGCATCCACCACCTTGAATATTTCATCTATTAAGCTTTGTGGATCTTCATCTATGAAAAGTAGGAAGGTTCATTCTCATGAAATCCTGGATTCTAGAAGCGAGAGTACTTACATTGGGTTGAGGTCCACCTCATTGGTTCTCTTGGGCAACCTAATGATTAGTGACGACTTGATCTTGAGTCATCATGAGTCGGGTCACATCAATAAGGGTGGCCCTTAGATCCGTATTAGTCATATCCCCTTCAACAACGGGAGCTTAAAGATCTGGGGTCATGGGGGCATTTGGGAAACTTGAGGTCCTTGAGGTTCCGAAGGGTCATCCGCCTCATTCACATTCTCTAGCCAACTATAGGTACTTGCTCACAACGGGGATAGATCCTCTCATCAGCTACTCCTTCCTCCTCCCTTCTAGCGGTTATCCTCCATGTTTTCATTTCCTATAAGAAAAAGAGAGGAGGTTGAGAAATACATCTTATAGAACTCAACTATAAGGGACAACATTAGAATACCGAAGAAAGTGAAACTTTTATACCTCTACAACCTCTCACTCATGGGTGTGTCGCGACTCACACCGATTAACAAGACTCAATGGCTAGACCCTAAACTATTCCCATATCATATGCTCTGATACCAAGGTTTTCATGATAAAAAATTACCCATAGAAGACAAAACAACTGTTAGGTCGAAACAATTGTATACTTGACCCTTCGGAGGTCTTGTACCGGCCTACTAGCTATCATTCATAGCATAAGACATGAAAATAAGTAAAAAATTAAAACTTTTCATGACATTAATAATAATAATAATATATCTTTTATAAATACCAAAGAGTAGTCTCATCTTCACAAGACATCTTAAAGACACAACTTAAATATCTTAGGGACACGACAATTTACATTGAATGAAAGTACATAATAATTCGTAAAAGTAAAAACTAAAGAAGTAGAACTAAGACCTCGAATATATGAAGACTTACTTAGTCTTGAGAGAGTCTATTCCCAATCTTGCCTTCTAGTCTTCAACTTGTCTCCAACCTATACTTATATAGTATAGATTAGTATGGGGTTAGTACAAATAATGTTCTAAGTATGACTTATGCCAAAACATACAAAAGGGAATATTTTAGTAAAAATAAGCTTTCATTCCATTAATTAAAACTTTCATGAATATAGAAGTGAAATTAAACATAAGTCACCATTTAAAACATAGAAAATGATTTTCAAGAATTTCAACACAAAGAGTCACTTTACAGAGAACTCGAGAAGGTTTACAGTAAAATCATTTCATAGACAAACACACAGTGAAATCACCCCATAGAAGTTTCCCTAACAAAGGTTACACTAATATTCACCAATTTAATACAAGAGGGAACCACCCATACAAATCCTTCAATCCACACCCAACTAACCCTCAAGATTCCTAAATATAGGCTTACTTCATTGAGGTAACAAGTCCACATCTTATAACTGGACATTTACAAAAACATACTTACATTTAGATATTAGCATAGGTTACCTTCCCAAGTGGACTTCCAAGTTACACAAAGATCAATGTAAGAATAGCATCCCGTACTACTACTACCACTTTGTGCTCCTTGATGATTCCATGAGGTTAGGTAACCACATTCATCATTCATGTATTTCATTATACAAAACATAACTTTAATATTCTTTATAAACATTTTACATTAAGACAACTTACTTAATTTCATAACATAACAACACATTCATATATTAAAGATAAAGACACCAAGACTCCCCTTTAAAGTGTCTAGTTGTGCAATGGATAAATAGTGTCCCATACCACCACTACCTAAAGTAGTACACTCTTTAGGAGACTTAGTTCATTACATTATATTGTGGGGAGTTAGATTTAACATACATAGACCATGAGAGCTAGACATGGAATCCCGACATTAACCCTTATCGGATGAGGGATCCCCACTTGCCTAGGGTAGGTTCATTCTCTTAGCCTTTACATGGATTCTCTAATATCTACACCTATATGGGCTCATAGTTAAAGGATAAGGTTATTGCTTATATGTAACTCATTCTCTACTAACAAGAAGTACTGATCTTAAGAGGTACATTCGATACAACATCTCAACTCACAAAGTGTAACCACCTCTTATTCATATCCTCTAGGAGATAAGCATAACTCCTTCACTGAGTATTTAACACTCATTTCTATATGTTACGGAATAGCTTTTTGTACATCACATCTCAACTCACGAAGTGTTTCCATCCCTCAACCTATCTTCGAAAAAATCTTGGGAGATAGTGAGGTTTCGACTAAACACTACATCCCAACTCACGAAGAGTGTTCACCCGAATACTCCCCTTTTCATTAATTAACTTCATTCATTCATTCTAGTGTGAGTGTGTGTGTACATGTGAGCACACCATTCACATAATCACCATTTTCTTAACATTGACTTGTAAACATGCTTAAATCTTCATCATCATATTACACAGATTAGCATACTTCACATAAACATATAATTCGCTTAGACATAATATAGTATACTTCACATAATAAGCTTCATAAAATACATCAATAAGAACAACATAATTATCATCTTACTTCACATAATATTCATTCATGGCCTTAATAAAAATACACATGTAAATTCATTTTCATATAATTCAAGTAAGCAATGCCACCAAAGGGGGACCATACCACTCAAGAGCATTTCATAAGAAGAACTAGACAACATAACAAACTTACCAATCATCCAAGCTTTCACCACCTATTCACAAGTTCTTCAATAATTTATCGTAAATTATCCCTTAGGGTAGCAGCTAAAACACAATATAACCATAAACAAAACATATTTCTAACGTTCTATAATCATGCTATTTAAACCCATTTCATAATCTAAAAGTTGATAAAAAGCATAAATATGTTTTCATTGGGGTTTTGACGTTAAAATCATCATTTAACACTAATAACAACTCATTTCATCATTAAAACGTTTTAATACAAAGACACATACTCAGAGTCAAGGAATAAAAAAGTTTGATGTTGAAACTCTATTTGAAATCAATGTAGAAGTGGCTCCTTGAATGAAAGGAAGTTCAAGGATGACTACCATACCTCAAGGAGAAGAAACCCACTAATTTTTTATGAATAACAAGACCACAACCATCCTTCCAATCTTTTTCTTGAGTCCACGCTTCTATGGGGTTTTGAGAGAGTTTTTTCTTGAGGGAGGGTTTTGAATATTTGAAATGAGGGGTCTTGTCTAGGTGTAGGACTTAAAACTAACTTAATACACATTTAAAAACCTAAAATAATCGTCCTACGTTCAAAAAAGATTTGGGGTGAATTTCCGAATCACCCCAAGCCTTGGCAGCAGCGTCCAACAACTTTCGCAGGACCTCCATTGACGGACCCAAGCAACGGGCATCGATTGAGCGACAACCCTTGGTTCTGGGCGCCGTTTAGAAATGAGGTTGTGCAATATGGGGGTTAATATCCTACAACTAATGGTGGATATATTCTCCCAACTGACAGGGCGTCGTCGTACCTACTGCCCGTAGTTGATGGGCATCGATTGCCCTGTTTTTGCAGCTTGGTTGTCAACTCTTGGGTCTTAGGTTGGGTGGTACCCGGATGATAAACCCCTATACATAGTATTCTAAGTCTTAGCAACTCCAAGCATCAAATTCAACCAAAAAGAATACGTAAAACTCGCTAAAACATGGTAAGACAC
Source organism: Solanum pennellii (assembly GCF_001406875.1). Lineage (NCBI taxonomy): Eukaryota > Viridiplantae > Streptophyta > Magnoliopsida > Solanales > Solanaceae > Solanum > Solanum pennellii. Next base: position 33,840,028 of record NC_028647.1, on the reverse strand, counting down.
ACAAACACTTTCTAAGGCACACCTTTTGAACGTCATGGACGTTTGACATCCAAACATTACCAAACTATAGAAAATGCCTCAAAAAATCATTATTAACAAATTTAGAATAGAATTAACTCATGATACACTTGCAAAGTTCTAGTTCAACCTAGTTCATTTTAGGGTGTTACAATAATTCCTCAATGACCCATGAATGTCTCTTTTCTCTTAACCCTAACTCTTGAATTATGTTGATTAGTTATTAGATGTAATGTAATTGAGTATTTTATTGTGTAATTGAGTATTGCATGGTGATGATAATTTATTTGATGGATAATCATGGATTTAAGATAATGTCTTGAAAGGGTTTATTGGAGGCCATTGGTATGGTTTTCAAGGTCATGATCATGTTATTATAGTGTTAATGGTTTATATTTGCTAATATTTATTATTTAAAGTATAAATTATTAAGTTATGAATGTATGATCATTGCTATCAATATGATGGTTCTGAGACGATAATAGGTGTTCTTTCATTTGGAATTGCAGTTAATTCCCATGTACATCTTATGATTAAGTCATGAAGTAATGTTCTCACGTGATGTTAGGTTTTTGATGAAAGGGTATTCTAATCCTAAAACCTATGAGTTATGAACATGTTATATGAGGGGTCGAACTCCTAAGACCTATTTTATTAACTAATGTTGAGGAATACTTAAAGACACTTCAAAAAGTAAATTTAGCTCAGAATCAAGTTAAATTGACAATGAGAGGTGCTCTTTCACAAAGTAATAAAGGTTCACCCTATGTTCTCATGAGGTGTAAACTAAAATGCTAGTTTTCATAAAGAGGGTTTCTAGTAAAAACCTCTTAGTTCCTTAATTATAAGGACCTGAAAATGAGCTACGTGGATCTAGATCCTCACATGAGTTTAATGAGGGAATAAGGTATTTAATTGATGAATGTAACTGTTAAAAGTCAGCTTGAAGAGTTTTGAAGAATTTGGAAGAACAATGTCATAGACGTCCAGAAGCTAGTCTAAGAAGAACTAGTGTGTAGTAGTGTTTTGTAGTGGAGTTTTGGGGTATGGTATGAGGGTGAAATTGAGTAAAGATGGTTCCTAAACATAGAATGAAATGAAAAAGGTAAAAAATTTAAGTAAAACACCCCAGGGACCAACCTAAGGTTCCCCAAAGAGGACCCAAACGTTGTCCATGAAAGCTGTCGACAACCAAGATAATGAGGCTGCTGCACGTCGCACTATCAACAATCAAAGAACAATCAATATTCCCTACGAAGAGGGGCCCACACAAACCATTCTGTCTCAAAATTTTACATAAAAAGAATAAGAAGTGCCAATGGGACGCACAGTGACTGCCCATATTTGGTCAAATTTGAATTGGTTAAATGGTCCAATAGGTGTAGGGGTATTTTAGAATTTGTTAAATGTTCCAATAGGTGCATGGGTATTTTTGGCAATTTAGGAATTAATAATTCGAGGTTATTTTACTGTTTTGAAGTGTATTAAATCAGTAAATAGTAATTTAGACTCTATATTCAAAATCAAAACCCCTCATTCCATATGAAGAAGAACAGAAATTGGAGGTAGATTTTAGGGCAAAATTAATGAATGTTTCAAGACGGGTTTAAGGATCTAATATAAGGTATGTGAATCTTATTCATACATGGATTCTTCCATTCATGGTTTTCCCTAGTTATTCATCAATTGTGAATCCAAATGACCCCAATCTAGAGAGGGTTGTGATTGGATAGTGGGTTAGGCTTGATTGTGATCCCACTATAGTGGATAACATTCAGTTGTGTTCATATGATGATTTTGTGGCGTTTTCATAAGGGTTTCATGGTTTATTGTAGTAATTGATGTTGAAGGTGATCATGGTGATTTTAGGCCATTAGAGGCAAGATGAAGGTTCTAAGTTGATCTTCTTAATTCAATTGTATTATTTGCAAATTTGTCATGATTGAATACCCAAGATATGAATTGAACAAGGCCTAATTGATCTAGGATGATCTTTACTTGTAAATTTGCAATTGAACCTACGTGATCAATACGCCCAGACTTACCTTCCAAATGATTTAGCTGAATGAAGTAACTTGTCATTGCACATGGATCATGATAGATTGAAGTTGATAATTGACTATAGGGATCGTATGTCATTGATACTAGGGCTTTGGTGTGTATTCTTTATGAAGGGATCGTAATAATGTTTTCTTTATCTTCTACACTTAGACATGAACATGATAGGAGAAGAGAGTTCTTTCACATAGTAGGATTTTAGGTTGACCTAATAAGATAAAATGAATCGAGACATGATTAATTAGAATAGCTCGAAGTTGTATTGAATATATATTCATCTAATGTAATAGAATTGTTAAGTTAATACCAAGGCATGATAGCTTGAGATGATGAATCTCATGACAGCTTAGGATGGAGTAAATAAGCACTCTCATGCTTAGCTTGGTGATGTGTTGCTATGATACTTGATCATTATAGATTGGGAATGGTGGTTCTTAAGATATCTTGAGAATGGTGGTTCTTACAATAGCATGGGATTGAGTAATGTAATTCTCCTAAGAATAGTTTGAAGTAGCAGGGTTAGAGTTCCTTCATGATAGCTTGACTTGGTCAGGCCTAAACCATTTCATGATAGCTTTAGGTTAAAATATTGTGCTCTCCTAATGTTATCTTGAGTGGCACGCAAGGTTTATATCATGATATCTTGTCTTGCATGCAATGTGAATTACATTAATTAGATTGGGATTAATTTCTCATGATAGATTATGGTTGTGGACTCATGCTCCCCTATAATTAGCTTGCATCAACATGATTGGTTGGATGATGTAAGTATGGGTGTTTCCTTCCTTCGTTAGCTTGGATAAGGTAAGCCTAGACAAGTAGTTAGTGTAGATGATAGTATGGGATGATATCCATACATGGCACAAGTATGACTTGAAGCTACCTATGATATGTATGCTTAGCTTGGATAGTGACTATAGTTGCATTCCATGACATGATTGAATTAAGATGTTTGTTCCTTGTCAATATAAAGTAGGTCTACTATAGACTCCTAACTAAAATATAAAGAATACGATGACTTCAATATATGCTTAATGTGTGAGGTATAATGGGATGCTTCACATGCATTGCACGAGTGTGCTTGAGGTGGCATAGGGACATAGTGCTCATATGTTATGATGAATTTAATGTATTAATTATGAAAGTGCATTATGATCAAGAATGACCAAAAAAGTGTACTTAACTTTGGCATTATTATGGGATGTTACCTTAGCATGCACAGGTACACTTGGACGTGGCTTGTGAAGTAGTTCATTGGAGTAAGAAGGACAATGAGTCAAGTATGAACTCTTATATGATTTAGGGAAAATGCACAAGTACCCCCTCAACCTATGCCTGAAATCCCAGAGACACACTTATACTATACTAAGGTCCTATTACCCCCCTGAACTTATTTTATACGTAATTTTCTACCCCTTTTTGGCCTACGTGGCACTAGTTTTAAGAAAAAGTCGATTAGCGTTGAGTGCCACGTAGACCGAAAAGGGGTAAAAAATTATTAATAAACTAAGTTCAGGGGTGTAATAGGATCTTTATATAGTATAAGTGTGTCTCTGAGATTTCGGGGGGAGGTTGAGGGGGTACTTGTGCATTATCGCTATGATTTATTATGCTTATATATTCATGATATGCATATGTTTTTATTTCTTATGATTATGTCTATTAAATAATAACCCTTTGAGATATCGTATGTTTGGTATGGTAGTCTCCATACTTGTTACATTTCGTACCAACACATATTTTGCCTAAATTCTAATCCAATGTAGGGTCTTGAAGAGATTGAGTTTCTTTGAAGGGTAGATTTCAAGGATTATCGAGAAGTGAATATTGGTGAGTCCCCATTGCATCCGAGGACATAACCACTAAGTTGTTTTTATGTTCTTTTCTATGTTACACATTTATGGGCTGTGACCCAAGACTTTTGTACTCATGATATCATAGATGGTTTTTGAGATTTATGTTAGAAGTTTTAAAAAATGATTCTGCATAATGTTTTGAAAGAAAATTTTTAATCTCGCACTACTTCTCGTATATATAAAATGAAATATGTCTAAGAGATTGTACAAGACCCCCGAGAGGTCAAGTACGCTGTGTTGTGACTTGAAGTATGACCTATCTTCTAGGTTGTACTTTGGGTCATGACAAACTTTGTATCAGAGCATAAGGTTATGAAATGGTCCTAGGATGTCTCAAAACCATGTCTAGTAGAATCTTATTCATCAGTGTGAGTCTCGACACATATATGAGTAGGATGCTATGGGATGCTTAGGAAAAGTTTCACTTCTTCATTCTTCAAGTTGGGCAATAGAGTTCTGCTTCAGTAAACCCTTCTTCTAATGTTTGCCTATTATTTTTTCTAGGTTATGTCTAATTCTAGGGATAATGCTAAAATAGAAGGAGATGACATTGAGAATCAAGAGGTCCCTCCCCAATGAAATCAAGTCCCTCCAGAGGTTCCTAATGCTCCTCAAGTAGAGAATGTTACTCTCAATCCTTGACGACCCAAGCCAATAAGGATGTGGTGGAAAACCCTATAGGAGGAATGTGTGCTTATAGAATTAGCGAGTTCTTGAGGATGAACCCTTTGGAATTTAGTGTCTCCAAGGTGGAGAAACATCCAAATGGGTTCATAGTTGAGGTTTATAAAACTCTTGCTACTATGGGATTGCCTTCTAGAGAGAAAACGGAGATAGCCAATTTCCAATTAAACTATGTATCTCAAGTTTGGTATGAGAAATGGAAAGATTCTAGGCCGGTAAGGGCGGGTCCCATATAGTGGGAGACTATTAAGTCGACTTTCCTTTATAGGTTCTTTCCTAGGAAAGTGGGGGGAGGCTAAGTTGGTGGAATTCATAAACCTCAAACAAGGCAAGCTGAATGTTAAGGAGTATGCTTTGAAGTTCACTTAGTTGTCTATGTATGATCATGGCTTGGTAGAAAACCCTAGAGACTTGATGAATAGGTTCATGATGGGGGTCTCCAAGCTAGTGGAAGAAGAGTGTCGTATGGAAATGTTTGTAGATGATAGGGATATCTCCAAACTAATGGTGTTTGCTCAAAAAATAGAGGAGTCCAAATTTAAGAAGGAGAAAAAGAAAATTAGGATGGAAAATGTAGGGTCCCATGGACATGGTCTTTGTAAGAATAAAAAAAAGTCTTCCGAAAAAGGCTACTCTAGTACTCCTAGGTATGAGAACAGAAATGAGTACTCCCAACCTACATGCCCTAGGTGTGGCAAGAAACATGAGGATAGGTGCTTGGCCGGTAGAGATGGCTGTTATGGGTGTGGTGACAGTGGTCATATGATGAAATATTTCCCTAAGGCAAAGTCTAATGTGAAAGAAGATAAGAAAGTTTCTACTAATCAAGTGGAAGATGGTCCTCCAAAGAGGAATATATTCTATTCGTTCCAATAGAAGGGTGATCAAGAATGATCTCCTTATGTCCCTCTTCGGTATGCTTTCTATAGTGATTTATGAAAATTTTCAATTTCTTATGATTTTGATATGCTTTGTGATTTTTCTGCTCTTAATGATGATTAATTGATGTTAGGAAGACAAGTGCAGCTTATTCCCTAGTGAGGGATAAGGATTCATTTTCATAAAGTGTCTATATGGTTATGTGTTGTAGTTTGGAATTGAATTGCGTCTTTGATTTGGGTATGTTCATTTAGGAATAATGCATATACGATGGGTTCCTAGTCTATCATTTGTCCTTTAAGAAGTGTTTAAGAAGGTGTCATTCGAGGATGAATGTTTCCCAAGCGGGAGATATTGTGAGGACCCCAGAATGAGATAGGTGAATCTAGAGACTCACATGAGTTTTATGAGTTAATAAGGTATTATAATGTTAAATATAAGTGTTAATAGTCATCTTAAAGAGTTTGGAAGAATTTTTAAGAGAAACATCAAAGACATCTGGAAGCTAGTATAACTTGAACTAGTGTGCCGTAGTGTTTTCTAGTGAAGTTTTGGGGTATGGTATGAGGGTGAAATTGAGTGTCAATTGTTCCTTCACATATACTGACATGCAAAGGGTTAAAACATTTGAGGACAACACCCTGGGGACAACCCTAACGGTCCCCAAAGACGACCCAATCATTGGTCATGAAATCTACCGGGTAGCTGAGATAATGAGGCTGCTGCACGTCGCACCCTCAAAAATCCAAGGGAAAAAAGTTTAAGCTGCTGCACGGGGCCAACACGAATAATTCTGTCTCAAAATTTTACAGAAACAAGGATCAGAATTGATCCTGCGACGCGCAGTGATTACCTACATTTGCTCACATAATTTAAAGTCAAATTAGAATTGGTTAAATGGTCCAATAGGTGCAGGGGTGCTCACATAATTTAAAGTCAAATTAGAATTGGTTAAACGGTCCAATAGGTGCAGGGGTGTTTTGAGAACTTTAGGGATTAATTATTAAAGGTTATTTAAATGTTTCGAATTTTATTTAAGAATTACAATATCCATATATACTATATACTGAAAAATCAAAACCCTTTCTTCCATAAAACTCTTTGAAGAACACCATTGAAAAAGAAGAGAAATTGGAGGCAGCTTTGAGGATGAAATTCACCAAGGTTTCAAGATAAGTTTAAGGCTTTAATCTAAGATATGTTAATCTTATTCATCAATGGATTCTTCAATTTATGGAGTTTCCTAGTTATTAATCAACTGTGAATCTAAATGACCCCAATCTAGAGAGTGTTGTGACTGCATTGTGAATAAGGCTTGATTGTGATCCAAATCTAATGGGTAGCATTCAATTAAGTTGAGATGATAATTATATGATGTTTTCATGACATTTTCATTGTGAATTCTACTAATTGATGTTGAAGGTAATCATGGTGATTTTAGGCCATTAGAGGCAAGATGAAGGTTCTAAGTTGATCTTTTTAATTCAATTTTATTATACGCTAATTGATCATGATTGAATCACCTAGATATGAATTGAACTAGGACTAATTTATCTATGATGATCTTCACTTGTAAAGTTTGAATTAAACCTATGTGATCATGTATGCCTAGACTTACCTTCAAAATGATTTAATTGAATGAAGTAACTTATAATTGGACATTGATCATGATAGATTGAAGTTGATAATCGACAATAGGGTTTGTACGTAATTGATTCTAGGGATTTGGGGGGAAGTATTTATAAATGGATTGTGATGATGTTTTCTTTCCCTTCTACACTTGGACATGAACATGATAGGCGAAGCAAGTTCGCTTACATAGATGGATTCAAGGTTGACCTAATAACATAAAATAAATCAATACATGATGAATTAGAATACCTTGAAGTTTTATTGAATGAATCCTCTTATTGTGTAATAGACTTTATAATATAAGATAAATGCATGATAGATAAAGATGATGAATCTCGTGATAATTTGGGATGAAGGAATTAAGCTCTCTCATGCATAGCTTTGTCATGTGTTGCAAGGATTCTGGATAATGATATCTTGGGAATGGTTATTCTCATGATACCTTGAGAATTGTAGTTGTCATTATAGCTTGGGATTGAGTAGTGTAACTCTCCTAATAATAGCTTCAAGTAGCATGACTATAGTGTCTTCATGATAACTTAACTTGGTTAAGCCTAAACCATTTCATGATAGCTTTAAGGGACGTACCTATACTCTCCTAATTTTAGCTTGACATACATGCAAGGTAAATTTCGTGATAGCTTGTCTTGCATGCAAGGTGTATTACATGAATTATCTTGGGATTAATTTCTCATGATAGCATAGCGTTGAGGATTCATGATCCCCTATGATTAGCTTGCATCTACATGATTGGTTGCATGAAGGGTAGGATGGAGTTTCGTTCCATAGTTAGCTGGGATTAGGTAAGCCTGGAGAATTACTTAGTGTGGATGGTAGTATGGGATTTTATACATACATGGCACAAGTATAACTTGAAGCTACCTATGACATGACCCTTATGATATGTATGCTTAGCTTGGATAGTTACTATAATTTCATTCCATGACATGTTTGAATCAAGATAATAGTTCCTTGTAAATATGAAGTAGGTCAACTAGAGACTCCTAAACCAAAATAGAAAGAATAGAGGTGACTTCAAGATATGCTTACTGTATGAGGTAGAATGAGATGCTTCACATGCATTGCACAAGTGTCCTTTGAGGTGGCATAGGGTCATAGTGCTCATATGTTATGATGAATTTAAGTTCTTAATTATGAAAGTGGATTATGATCAAGAATGGCAAAAGAGATTTACTTATCTTTGGTGGTAGTATCAGATGATACCATAGACTTACACAAGTACACTTGGAGGTGGCTTGTGAAGTAGTTCATTTGAGTAAGAAGGACAATGAGTTAAGTTTGAACTCTTACATGCTTTATTATGCTTATGATATTCATGATATACTTACTATTTTATCTCTAATGTTTATGTCTATTATTGACTAACCCTTTGAGATATCTTATGTTTGGAATGATAGTTTCCATACTTAGTACATTTCTTACTAACGCATATTTTGCTTACATTCTAATCCAATGTAGGGTCTTGAAGAGATTGAATTGATTTAAAGGGTAAAGTTCAAAGGCTTATCAAGAAGTGAAGATTGGTGAGTCCTCATAGCATAAGAGGACGTCACCATTATGTTGTCTTTTATGTTCCTTACTATGTTAGAATTTTATGGGCTATGACCCAAGACTATTGTATTTATGATGTCATAGATGTTTTTTGATACATATGTTAGAAGTTTTATAAAATGATTCAGCATTATGTTTTGAAAGAAAAGTTATAATTTCGCATTACTTGTAGTATATATGAAATGAATGATTTCTATGGGCTTATACAAGACCTTAGAGAGGTCAAGTACGCCGTGTGGCAATTCGAAGGATGCCGTACTTTCTAGGGTGTACTTTGGGTCATGACATTAACTATGTGGATCCATAACTAAGACTACTTAAGAGGTATTACTTAGTGTAGTTAACATTGTGGGACTTTACCTATAAATTCCACAAGTTGACCTTCAAGGGAATTCTAGGGTCAGTTATTTATGCACATATATTACGAATAATATGTGTGGTGTTGCTTTTACTTGATATACATGGTTGGTCTCACTTGGTATGCACGTTGTTTAGTATACTTGTTATGATGATGTATAAGGTAAATGACAATCTTTGTGATCTTCTTGATAGTTTGTTTGGTTTATGAGTGTTATGGGGCTTCACATACGTATAGCACTTATAGAGTTGGATTCGGTTTATGAGTAAGGTCTAATATTGAATTGATAAAATGAACTATTGTCACATCTGAGTTTACCCCCTAGACGCAACCGGCGTCGTTGTCCTCTTTGGGGACTAAGACTAGCCACTTAGTTTATATCATTTACATTCATAGGTCAAATTTAACGAAAAATTTAAAACTTTTCATTACTTCTACAGGGAGGTTTACATAGACTTCTACATACACATAACATATATATATATAGAGTATTCATTGACCCTTTGTATAGGAAGGTTACATAGCCTTCTACTTTTATTGCACATAAGTATATATAAGATAGAATATAGTCTTCAAAAATTGTGTCATCTCGTAACCATCTATCACAATAAGCAATTTTGGCATAACCCGTACATCTATGTAAAGATATCCAGATATAGGCTTTATACAATCTGTAATCAAATGAAAGGAGATAGAATATAAGAGACTTAGAACTAAAACAACAACATAAGCTCGATATCAGCATTGTCCTCGGAAAATGAGGACCTACCCTTCTTGGATGATCAAAGGATCCAAGCCTTCTTCACGTCGCATTCCAAAACACTTCAAAGACCGGAACCTCAAATGTTTGGGAAAAAGGAAGAAATGGGTTTAGTGCACCACTGGTACTAAGTATTAGACCATATGAAACATACTTTGAAATCATGCGAAGAAAGAGGGATACCTATCGAGACATGCTACTTTATTTTTTGAAAAAGCCTTATGCTTTAATAAAGGAAATCATACAAATCAAAAAGACATATTAATCAAGTCAAAGCAAATAATGTACTTGTCAACATACTTTAACCTACAATCCAATATAATGCTATCATCAAGTAATTAAATCACAAGCATGGATAAGAATTCATCTTATCGTAATAAAGCAAGACTACTACCCATAGATCCCCCTAAAGCCAAAAAGTTCAATAACCAAGCAAAGTCCCATAACCTTACTCAATCAAGTGACCCAACAAGAATCATGTCTAATATTTAACGTGACATAACATAACCTTTTAAGGATATACAACATCATACTTTTAACAACACAGACCAATTACATGTTCATAAGAGTATCAATCACCATATAGTATCATATACATGTAAAGTCATCATACTATCATCTTTTGCACTCATTATCATATACATACATAATATAAACCTTCTAAAGCGTCCATCAAGGCAAACTAGTGCAAGGCTTAGGTAGAGTTCCATACCCCTACCTAGGTTAAGTCAAACCTCTCAAGTCACCTTAGTTAGTTAATACTCATTGGTTCATTTTAATTTGGGGAACACTTGTCTTAACTGACATAGAAAACAAGAGCTTAGTGTGGAATCCGGTGTTGTAAAACCTTACACCGATTGAAGGTGGTCTACCGGCAAAAGTAAAACCAAACATAAAAGAGGATCCACTTGCTAGTTTTCCTATGGGGGCAACTTAGTTCAAGAACTAAGAGATAGGAATTCTCCGTCTACATACCACTAGGCAATTGGGGCATCCTCTCACGGGAATGCATTGGATGAGTATCCTTCTTTGGGGAGTCAACACCAATTAGGAACTATAGGGTGAATCTTCCTCTATGGGAAGTCATCACCTCCCGTTTTCAAGTTCACTCAATGCTAAGCTAAGTCCCTTTATTGAAATGTCTTTAATGTCTTAATTAATCATCATAGCTTAGTTTAGGTCATAGGGTCTAACCCGTGTATAATCATCATCATCATAGCTCAGTAAGAACTTATGAGTATAGTCCTTTCATCCCAAATCACATAAGTGAGGTTAATATATTTTTATTTTTATTCATAATAAGGCACATTTATAATCATCACCTTCCTTATTACATTTACATCTTAATGAACCTCACAATCATAATCAAGACATTTCAATTCAACATAATACCACCCTATCAATACTACTACAAGGCATATTCCAATGCAACATCATTACTTAATCATAATTAACCACAATTAGAAGTAAAGGATAGAGATCATAAGACTTACCAAGTCTCCTTCATAGTTCATCATCAAGGTCTTACCATAAACCCTCATTCAACCCAATTTTGGGTATACATCATCATAAATAGATAATCAACATGATAACAAGACTAGAAGAATCACTACATCACAATTCAATACTAGATTATAACTTAAGACAAGATACTTAGGTCAATTCAATTCCTAACCTAGATCATATTTTCAAGAACTAGCATGAAAGACTACAATTCACTCTAATTTTTTAATGATTAATATAAAAACATCATATAATAGTAATTCAATCCATAATCAAGTTAATTTAATCAAATAAAACCTAATTTATATCAAAATCAAATCTAGGGTTAAGGGTCAAGGATCATCTTCTACAATCTAAACCAAACCATCGCCATATCTCATAATTAGGTTAGAATACATGTTAATCAATTCATAATCTCCAATGGAAAACATAAATAAACCAATTCATAACATAATTTTCGAGATTAAGAAAGACCCACATGAAAACTCAACTTTTGAAAATATTTGAAGGAACCCTTTGAGGAAAGAGGTCTCAAAGGTGAATTAGATCCTATACCTCAATGTTTGATGAAAATTTGATGGTGAATTCGTCCCTTTACAGACCCCAAATCCCTCCCCTACCTAGTCTTCAATGGTGTCTTCCAATAGAGAGAGAAAGAAGACATATAGAAGAGAATTTGTTTTGAGAGTTGTAATTAAACTAATGCGGTTGGGGTCTTTATATGGAGGGTTAATTAAGTTAATTAGGCTTCCCTTGGGGAGTAATATCCGGATGTTTCGACCATGAATTAACTTGAACACATGTTAGATAACCTTCCACCAATTTTCATGCATTTCCGACTCCTAAAACCTAGTCTAATAGGCTTTGGCACGCTACTACCTCCTAGAACTAGTTTCCCGACGTCATGGACGTTTTGGTTTCTAGATTTCACAAATGAATTATAAACATTAATATAGGCCATAAAAAAGTGTCTATACCTCATGACACTTATTTTAGGCTTAAAGACACATCTTGGATTTTTGAAGAGTTACATTATCCCCCCCCCCTGGAAAATTCGTCCCCGAATAACACTAAAAATCTTTTGAAGGAAGGAATAGACTCAAGACTAGCAGCCCAACCAACAACAATACATATAAACATCAATCATATTACTTACACAAGGCAATTCCAAATTTCAATTACCACTCATAAGGCTCAACTTTACATTATAAGTAAATATCCTTCTCCCTACAACAACATGATATCAACATGCTTTACAGGACTCAATTAAGCAAAAGTTCAACTTACAAACATGCTACATATCATTTCATAAAGACTCATCATATCAAAATGCACAAGATAACTCAAACAAGCGAAAGAGCGAAATTTCAAGTTCAAATGTACAATTTCACTATAAGTCACTGTAATGATATTCAAATTGTACATTTTGCAAGACTTTACCAAATATCAAAACAACCTTAATTTTTGTCACTATTTTTATTATTACTAAGAACTACTAACCTTGGTTATCAAATAGATAAGGGTAAGGGGACTTCATGTCGGCCTCGGCCTCCCTTGTTGCGCCCTGAATTAGGTGATTCTTCCATAACACTTTTACGGAAGCCACCTCTTTATTTTTAAACTTCTTGACTTGCCAATCAAGAATTTGAACCAAAACATCATGGTAATAGAGGTTATCCTTCACACCAAGACACTCAATTGGAAGTTAGACTCAGGATCACCGATACACTTCTTAAGCACGAAAACATGGAAAATAGGATGAATTTAAGCCAATTAACTAGGAAGTTTCAATTCATCGTCAACCTTATTAATCCTTTGCTAGATTTCATAGGGACCCACATAACGAGGACTCCACTTCCCTTTCTTGCCAAATCTAACCACCCCTTTCATAGGTGAGATTTTCAAATACACTTTATCACCTTCTTCAAACTCTAAATCCCTTCTCCTATGATCGGCATAAGACTTTTGCCTACTATAGGCCGTTTGCAACCGGTTCCTTATGATATGAATATTATCCAAGGTCTTATAAATCAAATCGGGACCAAGAAGCAAAGTCTCACCTACATCAAACAATACAACAGGAGACCTACACCTCCTTCCATATAAGGCTTCGTAGGGAGCCATGGAGATGTATAAATAAAACTATTATTATAAGAAAACTCCACCAAAGGAAAATGCTTATTCCAATTTCCCTTGAAATTAATAATACAATCCCTAAGCATAACTTCAAGGGTTTGAATAGTACGATCTTCTTGACCATCTGTTTAGGGATGAAAAGTGGTACTCAACTTTAGTTTAGTACCCAACCTTTCTTGGAATGAACTCAAAAACCTAGATGTGAATTGTTCACCCCGATCCGATATGATGGATAACGGAATATCATGGCGACATACAATCTCATCTATGAAGATCCTAGCGTACTCTTCCACCGAATAAGTAGACTTGACGAGAATAGAGTGAGCGGCTTGGTCAACCTATCCACAACCACCCATATAAAGTCATATTGCTTTTAAGTCTGAGGTAAACCCACTACAAAATCCATATTGATGTCTTCCCACTTCCATGTAGGAACTTGGATTTCTTATAGTAAGCCACCCGGTTTTTTATTCGGCTTTCACTTGTTGGCAATTTGGACACTTAGCAACAAATTCTGCTATGTCCTTCTTCATAGTCTTCCCACTTCCAAGTAGGAACTTGGATTTCTTATAGTAAGCCACCCGGTTCTTTATATCGGCTTTCACTTGTTGGCAATTTGGACACTTAGCAACAAATTCTGCTATGTCCTTCTTCATACCTTCCAACCAATATACTTCCCAAAGTTCATGGTACATTTTTTTCAAACCCGAATCAATGGAGTAGTGGGACCCATGGTCTTCCTCAAGGAACCGGTTCCTCAACTCATCTACCTTGGGAACACACAGTCTTCCTTGGTACTCCAAAACAGCATCCCCCCTTTAGGAAATGCCTCATTAAGCTTGCCAATGACCGATTCCTTCTACTCCATGAATGACTTATCAAGGTGTTGTTTGGACTTCACCTCAACTACCAATAATGACTCGAAGTTATGATTGACCACGAAACCACCATTCAGAGAACCTTCCAACCCCACACCCAACCTAGCCAACATATGAACATCTTTCACTAGGTCTTTCTTGGCTTCTTCTATGTGAGACACACTACCCATAGTCATACGACCTAGAGCGTCCACAACTACATTGGTCTTGACAGGGTGATGGAGGACACTCATGTCGTAATCTTTCAACAATTCTCGCCACCTTCTTTGTTGGAGATTCAACTACTTATGGGTAAACACATATTGGAGACTCTTATGGTCGGTATACACATCAACATGGACACTATACAAGTAATGCTCCATATTTTCAAGGCAAATACCACAGTCGCTAACTCAAGGTGACGAGTTTGATATTGTGTCTCACGCACCTTAGGTTGACTAGAAGCATAGGAAATAACCTTCCCATGTTGCGTAAGCACACACCCTAAACCCACTTGGGATGCGTCATGATATACAACAAAACCCTTTGTACCCTCAAGTAAAGTCAACATTGGAACGGAAGTAAGAATATCTTTCAACATTTGGAAGCTTCTCTCCCATTCCTTCGATCACTCAAATGTCTTAAACTTTTGGGTCAATGTAGTCAAGGGAGATGCAATGGACGCAAAACCTTCCACAAACCTCCGATAATAACCCTCCAAACCCAAGTAACTCCTAATATTGGTTTGAGTCAATGGTCTATGCCAATTGTTCACCGCTCTCATTTTACTTGGATCAACCTCAACTCCTTTACTAGGGATCGTATGACCAATAAATATCACCGACCTCAACCAAAACTCGGATTTTCTATACTTTGCAAACAATTGTTGTTCTTTATGTATTTGCAACACCACCCTCAAATGTTTCATGTGATCACCCTTATTTTTCAAATATACCAAGATGTCGTCAATGAATAATACAATGACAAATGAATCTAAATAACTTTGAAACATCCTATTCATTCGGTCCATAAAAGCTATCAGAGCATTAGTTAGACCAAAGGAAATTACTAAGAACTCAAAATAACCATATCTAGTCCGAAATAACGTCTTTGGTATGTTCTCACCTCTCTCCCTAAGATGGTGATACCCTGACCTCAAATCAATTTTAGAAAAGTAGCTTGCCCCTTCGAGTTTATCAAACAAGTCATCAATCCGAGGTAGAGGATACTTTTTCTTGATTGTGACTTTATTGAGTTAGCGGTAATCAAAACACATTCTTAAAGACCCATCCTTCTTCTTCACAAACAAAACCGGGGAACCCCATGAAGAAATATTAGGCTTATAAAGCCTTTGTCTAGTAAGTCTTTGACTTGTGCCATCAAATCTTTCAATTCGGCCAGAGTCATCTCATAAGGAGCAATGAAAATGGGATCTGTATCCAGTTTCAAATCAATACCAAAATCCCTCTTTGGGGAGTTAACAACACTTAGGAACTATAGATTGAATCTTCCTCTATGGGAAGTCATCACCTCCCATTGCCAAGTTCACTCGGTGCTAATCTAAGTTCTTTTATTGAAAGGTCTTTAATGTCTTTATTAAGCATCATAGCTTAATTTAGGTCATTGGGTCTATACCTTGTAAATTTATCATCATCATGACTCAATAAGAATTGTACGAGTATAGTCCTTTCATCCCAATTCACATAAGTGAGGTTAGCATATTTTCATTTTAATTCATAAGAAGGACATTGATAATCATCACCATCCTTAGAACATTTACATCTTAATCAACCTCACAATCATAATCAAGACATTTAAATTCAACATCTACCACCCTATCAATCCTACTACAAGTCATACTCCAACACAACATCATGACTTAATCATAATTAACAACAATTTGAAGTAAAGAATAGAGATCATAAGACTTACCAAGTCTCCTTCATAGTGCATCAGCATGGTATTACCACAAAACCTCATTCAACCCAATTTTGGGTATTGATCATCATATATCGATAATCAACATGATAACAGGACTAGAAGAGTCACTACATTTCAATTCAATTCTAGATTATGGCTTAAGACAAGATTCTTAGGTCAATTCACTTCGTAACCTAGATCATCTTCTCAAGAACTAGCATGAAAGACTAAAATAAACTCTAATTTATTAATGATTATTATAAAAACATCATATAATAGTAATTTAATCCATAATCAAGTTAATTGAATCAAATACAACCTAATTTACATCAAAATTAAACCTAGGGTTAACGGTTAATGGTCATCTTCAACAACCTAGACCAAACCATAAAAATTTATCATAATTAGGATAGAATACATGTTAATCAATTAATATTATACAATTTAAAACATAAAAGAAACAATTTATAACATAAATTTCGAGATTGAGAAAGACCCATATGAACTCAACTTTTGAAAATATTTTGAAGGAACCCTTTGAGGAAAGAAGTCTCAAAGGTGAATTAGATCCCATACCTCAACATTTGATGAAGATTTGATGGTGAAATCGTCCCTTTATATCCCCCAAATCCCTCCCCTAGCTAGTCTTCAATGGTGTCTTCGAATAGAGAGCGAAAGAAGAGAGAAGGAAGAGAATTTGTGTTGAGAGTTGTAATTAAATTTATGGGTATGGGTTCTTATATGAGAGGTCAATTAAGTTAATTAGGCTTCCCTAATCCCCTAACTAACCACCAAACCACTTAATTAATTATATAGGAATTAACTTAAAACGTGTAGGAAATTGCAGTTCCATCGACGACACCACGATCAACGGATCGTGGGTCAGTCGACGGACCAGGCCTCCTCCATGGTACACATCCGTCGTCCTTGACAGATACTGTGTAGGTGAGGTCCTTCAACTGATTGGATAATGGTTGAATTCGGTTGGCATCGACGCCCCCTCGATCAACACATGCCCCGTCGATTGCACTCTCGTGGGTGCACAATGCCCAGGCAATGATGACACGAACTTGCATGGGTCTTCCTCATGGGACCTTGGATGTACTTGGGGAGTCGTATGTGGACTTTTCGACCATTAATTAACTTAAATACATGTTACGACCCTTCCACAAATTTTCATGTATTTTCGACTCATAAAAGCTAGTCAAATAGGCTTAGGCACGTTAGTACCTCCTAGAACTAGTTTCCGAAAGTCATGGACGTTCTTGGATGTTTTGGTTTGTAGACTTCATAAATGACTTGTAAACTTTATTTTAGGCCTTAAAACAGTGTCTAGACCTCATGAAACATATGTTTTGCTTTAAGACACCTCTTGAATTTTTTAAGTGTTACAACTATCTTGTGAAATTTTGACTATGCTCTATTATAATGTTTCTTAAGAGTTTGGATATGTCTAGTTGTTGTGGTATTGAATTGTATGTGTAGTCTTGGATTGTTCATAAAGGATTTTAATCTGAATAGAACATTTTTATAAGCAATTGTCCCTTTTCGCATGTTTTCAAATGTTTTACTTGTATATGTTTCCGTACATAGTACATGTGGTTTGTACTAACACATATTTATTTTATTTTATACACAATGTGTAGGTTCATTCCATTGAGGTGATTCATGTCCTTTATTGAAGAAATATGAATTGCCATTCCCATGTTGGTGAGTCCTCAAGTCCGAGGATCGAGATGTTTGATTCTTATTCTAGTTTACTTTCCTTATTCAAAGACTATGTTGTAATTTGTCTTATAAGACTTGTTATTGATGTAAGGACTAACTCCAAATTTTCATCCTCTTATGCCTAGATGGCAATGTGACACAAGTTAATTTTATTTTGATATAGGAAGTGAAGTTGAACTTCAAATGAAAAGTTTTAAATTTTTCCTCTTTAATTCAATCTATCACGTGATGATGAACACTAAGGGCTTGTCAAAGACCTCATCGAGGACATAGATACCGGTTATGACTAGGGGGTGCTCTCTTGTCGTGAAATACAGCAGCCTCTAAGGATCTCCATTGATGGACCATCAATGGATTGACGGGGCGTCAATGGCCTATGTAGGCCAGTAATTCGATTATGGATTCGTGACGCAATTTGGAAATTCTCTGAACCAAACAACGGAAAGCAAGGATGGGCCGCCAGTTTGTTGGCACTCGTCAATTGTGGGCATGGTTTCGGTCAGCAATTTAGTCAAGATTCGTCAAAGCCAAGGGTGGTTTGGTAAATTCTCCCCTTGGATAAACAAATGAGGGGACTGTGACGATCGGGGAGCACCTCCTAGACGTAATCGGTGCCTTTATCCTTGAATATGTCATAGATTAGCCATTAGCATTCATCATTTATGAAGTGTACATCGACAAATGATTGTTACATAGAAAATGAACATTCATGATTACTCACTACGTAAAAGTTTTAAAGTATCTTGGGTGTTGTTTTTAAACCTAAAAGGCAAATCATAGAGATATACTTCATCATAGGTTTAAAAACAACACACACATTATTATATAATGCAGTTGTGTCCCTCAACACTTCATGGAAAGATAATAGAATAAGATCAAGAAAAACATCCACTTAGGAGTGTATTATATTCGTGTGTAATTGGATATAGATGTTGTGACTTCTATCCCTCCCATATATTACTCTTTTATATCCTATAGATCATCAATAGTGTATATATACTATTGATAATCTATAGGATATAAATATCCATCTAATATGTGTTATGTGATAGAACTCACAACTTGTTTATCTTATTAATAAACTACCCCTTAAACCTTAATTAATTTATTAACTAATTAGCTAATCAACCTAACTTAATGCACAACTTAATAGTGCAGCTGACCTCCAAACAAGGACTGCCTATCGATCAGACCACTACCCCGTATTAGAAGACCGTGGTTCTGTTTGGAGATAGGATTTTGGGATATTTTTTTGAAAATGGTTAAGTCTTTACCATTGACGGATCGTCATTCGTTCCGTCTATAGCCATTTCAAATGACAGCTTTGAGGTCAAACGTTAGGGTCTTCTCTAAGGATCCTTAGGCTGGTCCTTGGGGAGTCGTACCAGGAAGTTTCAACCCTAAACACACTTTAATATATGCTAAATACCCTTTAGCCAATTTAAACTAAATTCTGACTCTTAAAACCACTTGAAACACACCAAGGTGCAATAGCTCATGTTTTAAAAATCTCTAGACGTCATGGTAGTTTCTTAATGCTTTGACTCTTACCCGTCCTAATAAGTTTCAATACATTTGTTTAGGCTTAAAAAATTATTTTAAAGCTTAGTTCATCATGTGAGGATCTAAATTATGTCAAGGAATTTAAGAGAGTTATAAGGACGACTTTTTGATGTTTATGTAGGTATTTTAACAGATCCCTTATTATAAATCATCATTCACTTTTCGAAAAATCAAGATCCTTCCCTCTTAACAGAGTTCTCTCTAGAACTCCATGGAAGTTCGAGATAAAGTTGGAGCTAGGGCTATGGATTCCAATGGATTTCTTCTTCAATTCTCGTGGGATATCTTATAATAATGTATGGGGATCTGTATCTAAGGTTAGCTATCACCTTAGAGACAATTTCAAAGTGATTTCAAAATTTATGAAAAAGTCTTATTTCTACTCTAATTTAAGGGTTGTTGAATAAAATTATTTAAAATCATTAGATATTATATTATTGGTGTTAAAATGATGTTTTACAATGAAAATCTTCATAAACCCTTGATCCTCACTAAATTTCTCAATTTGGCGTATGAAGTTGGTTTATTGCTTATGATATATTGTTGATCGAATGATAATTATAATGAGTTGTATTGTTGATTTGTATTGCTAACTATGCTATTATATTGTGAATTGTTTGAGATGTCAAGGAATGCTAATCTTGGATGTGAGGGTAAGTTGACCTAATTTTCTTACTAATGTAGAATAGATATAGAAATGTTCTCGTACTGTATGCTCCACTTGTGTTGGTGTTGTTTACTTTTTCTTCTTATTGGGAATTATGCCCTTGCGGCATTATCTTGTAAGTTGTAGTTGTTTAATGCTATCGAATACATGGAGGTATAATGTGAAATTGGTTATGTGAAGTAATATTACTATGTATAAGGTTTTATGGCATACATTAATGCATAAGGAGAGGGTATTATGTGATATATATGTGATCTTTTACAATGTGAATGTAATGTGAAGGTGATCGTGTACAATGTCAGTAAATTGTGATGCAAGGCATGAGTGCTCTAAATGCTTATATGTGATGATGTTATACTATGAAGAGTCTTTATATGTTGATATGGTGTCTTGGTTAGGTATACCTAGTTTTCCCTACTTGATACATGAAAGTTATGTTGAGTTTGATATCTTTACTTAGTAAGCATCCATCTTGAAAATGAATGAATGAATTAATGGTAGTCTAGAATCGGTATACCTAAGTTGGATCCCTTCCTTGAATGTTAAATGAGGCATTGTGCAACATGTCTTGAATCAATAGAACTAAGAATGGGGCCCTTTTGGATGACTATAGAAGCCTAAGTGAATGTGCAAACCTTGAATATGTAAATAATGTTTATATCCATTTCATTAATGAGTTATCCTATTGAACCTTAATTGGTGGGCTTAGTAATGGTAACATATCTAATACACATATGTGAAAGAACTTACTCTACGATAACCAAGGCAAAACACTGAGTGGATATGCTTAAGGTAGTAGCTCTACTTGCAGTAGGAGACTAGATTACAAATAAGCCTTTTGGTATCCCATAAACCATGTGTCTACATGGGATGCAACCTAGTTTTACCTTTGGAAAGTAGAACACCTTCCACGGTGTGGGGTCTTACGACAACAGATTTCAAACCTAGCTAGTATGGTCTATTTCGGTTAATGCCTATTCTCATCAAGTGGCATGTGCACTCTAGTTATTAAATTGGTTCTATGATGTGGTTGCAACATTATGGGATGTTATTTACAAATGACACAAGCAGGCCTTGAAGACTTTAAAGTGAAAATTTGAGTTTTTTCAAGACCGTTATGTCAATAACCCTCATTGTATGATTGACTCCTAAATGACTTAAGTGATGTATGTTCTCGTAATATTAGTATGCTGAATAGAAAGGTTCTTACCTTGATTGTCTTTGAGTAAGAGTTAGGTGCTCTTGAAGATTGTTTATGGACAGCATCTTCATGTCTTACGTATGTGGATCTTAGAGTAACCTTAGGTAGATAGTCCAACTGATGAAAAGGTTTGCTTGTTGAATATGAAATTAAGTGTTATATGATTGATGCTAGTTGAATATGTCTTACATGTGAATGTTGACTTGTATTATGCCTTTTATACTGTTAAGATGAAGATTTCTATTAAAATATCATCAATATGCTAACCCCTTTTTTCCCTTTCTGACTAAACTGTAGGGATTGGTGGTTTGGTATGCTATGGATGATGGATACGTACCTAATGGTTGAAGATAAGTTTTGGTGAGTCCTCATAGATTCGAGGACAAGATCCCACGTGTTCCTTCTATGATTTTTTTATTATTTATTTTAAATTTTGTATGGTATTAGTTCCAAATGTCGCTCTCTAAAAGTAATTAGATGGTTTACCGAGTCATATTTTAAAGTTAGATATTTTCTTGTCATCCGCTTACTTATTAATGAAAGTATTCTTCGTATGTGAAGAAAGTTTGAAATTCTTCTATATTTTTAAGTATCACATGCAATGAATGATCTATGTGTCTTGTATGAGACCTTCCAGAGGTCAATAAGACGGTTACGGCTAGGGGGTGTTGTAAGGTCGTTACACGCAACTTGGGGATGCGCAGGAGTCGTGACAAAACATGGTATAAGAGCACAAGGTTATTGAAATGGTCTTTCAGTTCAAAGTCTCACAAGCTATGTTTAGTAGAGTCTTGTTCACTTGTGTGAGTCGCGACACATCTATGAGCCGTTAGAAGTTACACTTCTTTCATATTATTTAATTTGTGCCATAGAGTTGAAAAGAAGACTATTAATGACGAGAGTCTTGCTTAGGTTCCCAAGAAGGACAAGTTCCTTAAAGGAATCAGGAGAATGAGGTTACGGTGGGTCCACAGACATTACCAATCAAGAGATTAGGGCGGCTTTCTTAAATTTTTCGTAAGATATGACAACCCGTGCGTAAAGAGTTGTGGGCCCTATGTTAAATACTTTTGCCTCAAGGTTGAGAGAATTTCTGAGGATGAATTATCCTATCGTCCTTGGTTTTAGAGTGGGAGAGTATCCCCAAGAGCTCTTGGAGGGAGTGTATAAATTAGTGAGTGCTATGGGAGTATCTTCTACGGAGGAACAAGTTGGCTTGCTATAATGGAAGGAGGTTGCTCAAGTATGGTTCACCAAATTGAGAGACAATATGTTGATTGGATTGGGTCCTTTAGAGTGGGAAGAGTTTAAAAAAAGTGTTTCTTGCTAAGTACTTTCCCCTTCAGAAGAGAGAATTTATGTCTGAGGAGCTTATAAACCTTAGGCAAGGTAAGATAAGTGTGGAGGAGTATTCTTTGAATTTTACCTTGTTCTCTTAATATGCTTCATCTTTCGTGTCTAACTCTAGAGATGAGATGAGTAGGTTTGTGATTGATGTTTCCAACCTTGTCAAAGACAAGGGAAATACTGCAATGCTCTATGATAACAAGAACATTTCTATGCATATGGTATATGCTTAATTCATTGAAAAGTCTAAGCACAAGAGGAGAGGTGGAGATGTGAAACGGATAGATCCAATGAGCAAGGTCAACCTATTTTTAAATGAGAGCTTTGAAGCAAGATTTTCTAGTGATCCTATAGTTAACAAAGAGAGAGGTGGTGATTCTCAATTTTTAAAGCCAACTTGCACTCCTTGTGGTAAGAGGCACTATGGGAAGTGTCTAGACGGTATGAGTCGGTGCTATGGTTTTGGTAAGAATGAACACAAGGTGAGAGACTATCCTACCCTAATGGCTAAAGGAGGGGAGGCCAAACAAGCACAAAACAATGGCCCAAATGTTGATGATCCAATGAAGACTTATTTTTATTTTCTCCAAGCTACCAAGGAACAAAATCTGGATGAAGGTACCGGTAAGTTGTAGTCCCTTATTTTGTCATAAATTCTTATGTATTGTTCATGATAGCGTTGGTTGGGCTTCTCCCTAGTGGGGAATTGTTTAATAAATGGAGAAGTTTTTGAAAGAGTGTTGAGGTTCTTCTCCTTTCTTAGATCCTATCCAATTTTGAGACTTATAGCTTTCTAGTAGCACAATTCATGTCTTTGAGTGTTGTGGGAAAAATGGCTTTCCAAAAGTTCTCCCAATGTTATGCATCTTCTAGTTTAATTCTTGTTAAAAAAGAAAATAAGTTTTCCCAAATTTGTGTTCCTCATGTTGATGTGCCTATATGAAAAATTGCCAAAATGTTGCATGAATTGAAATGTTGAACATGATTAAATCTGTTCTTTAAAATGTTGCATCATTGTGCTTTTTTATTAATTTACATTATTTTCTTAATAAGTTTGAAGTGAGCATGGAGATATGTAAAGAAGGAAGTTCCTCTAATACGACATGAGAAATGTGGAGTCTTGATGCATAATGAGTTTGTCGATATTGTTCCTACCTTCTTTTGTTTCCTTTTTTGTGGAGTTGAAGCTTCTCCTATCTATGTGTTTTGACTATATTGTTGAATGCATGATTGTGGACTTCTAGTCTTGAGTTATTACCTTGATGTGTTTTAAGTGTAATTCGCGGACGAATGTTCCCAAGTGGGGGATAATGTAATGACCCTAAAAATGAAATAGGATGAACTAGAGCTTCACATGTGTTTCATGAGTTTTTAATCTTGTATAAATGATTTTAAGAGGACTTTAGCTGTTAGTTGGTGGTTGTAGGGGTCAAACATCAAGAAACATCCATGATGTTCGAAAACTAGTCATTTGAGTGCTAGTGTGTTATAGTGTATTGTAATTTGTTTATTGTATTGTTTTGAGTCTAAAGCTCGTAAATGAGAATATCAATTCCTAGATAGAAATGTGTAGAGGTTAACAGTCCTGGTATGACTTCCCAAGGACCACCCTAAGGTTCCTTGAGGAGGACCAATTTTAAACCCCTAAGTTGTCAGAATAACTTCAGTTATGGAGGCCACCTAAGCCCCTTAACTCGAGTGACGGACCATAAATGTTAGGTGTAGGTGCACACTATATCATGTGGAGTTTTTGCCTCGATTTAAGATGCTCTAACCAAGACCACAAAGTGTAGTGTGGTCCGTAATCCCATCTATGGTCCGTAGGTGGGGGTCGTAGGTCACACTACCTGCATTGTTGTCTTGGGTTCGGCTAATCTAAGGGTGGTTTGGTAAATTCCACCCTTGGATAATTAAATATAGGGGAAGTTATTTTCTGTTTTTTAGATTTTTTTCAAAGTGCTTAATCAATTAAACCCTCATTCAGACATTAACACCTAAATCAAAACCCTTCCCTCCAAAAAAGTTCTCTCTAGGACACTGTTAATGGTCAAGGTCAAGTTCAAGCAAGAGGAGGATATTTCAAGTGCTTTATTCTTACAATTTTCGTGGGTTTTCAAATATTATGGTATGGTGATCCTTTATCTAGAACATTCATCACCTAGAGTCAATCTCAAAATAGTTTTCAAGTTTTCGAAGATTGTGAAAAACCCAATTCTTACTCAAACTCATGGGTTCTTGCATCAAACATTTTCAGTGGATGAAATATGATTATATTTATTTTTAATTGATGATTCTGACGTGAATAACTCTATGAACCCAAACTTCATTACATTTTTAAAGTTGTCTTATAAAGTGGATTTTATGATTATGATGGGATATTGTTAGAATTGTGTTTAGATTGTATTGTATTATTGATATATATTGATCTATACCTATTCTAGGATTAAATGTTGGAGACTTGATTAATGGTGATCAAGGATTGGGTGAAGGGTAACTTGACCTAAGTCGCTTGTCATAATGGAATTGTTCTTGTATGACTTTATCCAAATATTGTGTAAGTGTTTATTTATTGTATTTGTATTGTGGTTATGGCCTTGAAGGAATCTTATGTGGATTTGGAGTATTATCATGTTAAGGTGGTACATGTATAAAGAGAAGGTATTCATGCGATTTCAAGTAGATCTTGTTTAAATTGTTCTGGTTTTCAAATTTGAAGTACTTTCTCTCTTAATGCTTATATGTGTTGATGTTACAATGTGAAGGGTCTCTATATACTGATGTTGTATCTTAGTTAGTAGACTTAGGTTCCTCTCCTTGAAGTATGAATGTTTTCAATGTGATCTTTTGACTTGGTAGGCTTAGGCATCCTTTTATTGACTAATGAATCAATGAATGTCTAGAATCACCCCACCTATGTATGGTACCCATTTTATGAATGATTGTTGAGGCTAGTAGGCTATGTCTTGCACTGGTAGACTTAAGTATGGTGCCCCTCCTTTATTAATCTCTATCTCTAGGTGAATGAAAAACCTTTAAATGGAAGACCTTATAATGGTGCCTCCCTCTGGTATAAAATGATAGACTTAGAGATGTTTGGCAGGGATAGTAGAAACCTTCTCTACGAAAGTCAATAAGCAATATTTAATGAACCTTGATCGGTAGATCTCTAGGATGGTTACCTTGTTGGTAGAAGTTTTATTGGTCGGGTAGACCTAATGTAAGTTCCCTCTATAGTATATACATGTAAATAATATTATGTTTTGGAGCTGAGGCTGTGATCGAGGGGATATTGTTAAGATGGTGTCTCTTCCCGAAGAAAACACTAGAGTTCAAAGAACATGTTTGGATATCCCCTAAACCATGTGCCAACATGGGTTGTTTATTAGTAATACCCTCGGCTAGTAGAACACCTTCCTTGGATTCCATGCCTAGCTAGTGTAGTCTATGTTAGTTAACTCCTATTCCAATCATGTGGGATGTGCACTATAGTTATTGGATAGGTTCTACAACGTGTAGGTAATAGTATGGGATGCTATCTAATGATGGCATGAGTAGTCTTTGAATATGCTAAAGTGAGTTCCTACGTCTTTAAAGGCTATTATGTGAAGTCCCCTAAATGCATTAATGTCTCCTCAAATGTCTTTAGTAACGATTGTTGACGATTGGCTTAAGTTTAAAAGGAAAAGTCCTCATCTATTATAGTATTTACGAATACCTAGGTGTTAAATAAAGGGGTAGTATGGTCTACCTATCCATGTATTACATAGGTGTGGCGTTGTCTTATGTGTGAATACCGACGTGCAACAAGTCTCTTATACTTGTCTTATCATATTTTTACCGAAATGGCATGAAAAGCATATATCTAAAATAAATGTCCCTGTTTGCATATTTTGTGTGGTCATCATACTTAGTGCATATTTTTACTAACACCATCTTATTCATGTTTTTACTACTAAGTATAAGTGGTGGCATCTAGAGGATTCTTCCCGGGTTTAAGTGATTGGATTTTCTATTCCCAAGTCTTGGTATGTCCTCAAGCATTCCAGGACACTTATCTTAGAAGTTTTTTTAAATTCATATAATATACTTCTAGAAGTTTTCTGTTAACTTTAAAGGGGCGTGTTCATATGATATGGAGAAATGTTTAAATTTGGTATGTTGAGACTTAGTGTTCCATCCTTTTATAAGTGAGATTTTGATTGTTGACTTATTTGAGAAATGTTTTAATTCCACCGCTGTTTTTATAGCTTATGTGATTAATTAATGCTAAGGTCTTGTAAAAGACCTCTTCGAGGTCAAATACGTCATGTCACGACTTGGGTGTGATCTCGAGTCGTGACAGGGCACTTTTTCCTCTTTTTTCATCTTGAATGCAGATGTCTCGATCATCACCACAAGTTAAGCAATAGATTCTTCAAAAATATTCCTGATTCCCTCCCCAAGTCTATCATCATTGGCATATTCTTCCACCGGAAGAGACTGGTACAAGTGAGGTAAAGATTTTGCTAATTACGAATCAACCAATTTGTATGTCAAGGCTTCCATCTCTTCATCTACTATTCCCAAGCCAAAATTTGAAAATTTTGTGAAATTTCAAATAGGCTCAGTGATATTTTGCAATTATTTTTCAAACATATAACTAGGTTAAGATCCACATCTCACATCAATATGGCTATCATCTTGTGAACACAAGGCATACAATGATGTGAGGACAAATCATCACGATATCAGTATTTATCTCTATTGTATAGAAGTCAGAACCTCTAGACACATCATTGATGATCAGAGCATAGTTATTCAAATGTCTTCCCTAAAAAAGAATAACTATTTGAGATTATTCCACACACACTTCATCAACCGGTGGAGGGTAGTGGGCATTACTCCAGCCTATGTCTAAGGTCATTCGAGCAAAAGATTGTATCAAGTGGTTATGTCCATCACTCAGAACTCGGCATTGAAATTTGTAGGTGCTACTTCAATGCCAAGACTAACAGAATCAATGTCTCTCTTTATCCACGTCAAAATCCATAACATTGACTTGGTTCTAATGAATCTCGCCAAGATCAAAATTTAATTGCTTGAGAGTCAATAATGGAAAATACAAAGTCCAAATCCCTCATCTACCAGAACATTATTCAAAATCTAGTCCCAATACTTGATTGTGATATGCAAGGCTTTGTTGTGCATCACCACTTCTGAAGGAAACTCTTCATCGCTAAATCTTACTTGATGGCCTCCGATGACTTTACATGCCATGGTTGTGAGATTATCACTGTTTGTTCTCACTAATAAGTGAGTCTCATTCAAAGCCTTTAAAAAAGAATGAATGTGTTGCTATGAACTCATTAATAATGATACATTTCACTTTAGGATGCATTCTTCTCCAAAACTCCTCAACTTCAGTTTCACTGATCAAAAATTTCTCGTGGTCTCTCTTGTGGCCTCCTTGGGAAAGTTCTTCCGGTGTATAACATCTACCAGATCTAGAGCATGCGCGGTAGAGGTATAGATCACATACTCTTTCTTGGTAAGGCCTTCATTTGGCATTGAAGCAAAATCTTGATGAGGTTCAATTATCAAAAACTCTTTCTCCATAAGACCTTCTTTGTCGTCAAAGAAAAAGGTTGCTGAAGTGTTATTATCATGAACATGGTCTTGTTACTTTTTCTTACCGAGGCTACAACCTTCTATATACTATCAAGATTTAATGGGTCTGCCGTCTTACTTGCACCCCAATCCTTTTCTATATCAATCATATTAATTGTCTAGCCCCTATGATTCGGTAGATCCATATTATCCACATTAGGAGAGGCTATCTTAAGGGTGACCACATTGTCGTCAAGTATGTCTTGAATCTTATGCTTTATGATGAGGTAATCTTTGGTTATATGTCCTACACTATTGGAGTGGTATGGACATATTTGATCAGCTCCGAAGTAGTTATAATTTGAGTTGACAGGGTTAGGTTTGATAGGATGAATCATGCGTGTAGCTTTAAATCTTCCGAACAACATAGTTCAACATTCAATGAGAGGAGTGAAAATTTAGGAGGTTTCCTTTGAAAATTGGGATGAGGAAATTTATATTTATTTGTAGACGTGGAGGTACCTGACAGTAATTTAAAGAATTTAGGCGGGAAGGTGTAGGGGTTTTGAATTTAGGTATTGTTGAGTTTGGTAATTTTATTGTGTAGTCTGATAGTTTTGAGTAGTATTTTGGTAATGTGGATCAAGAAAATTTGGAGGTGAAGTTCAGAAATTTAAATGGACATAGAAGATTGGGTAGGGATTTTGTGCAGCTGGGGGATAGACTTTAATGTTGAATCTTTTCTAGAGCTTAACCTGGATGATCTTTCTGTCCTTCCATTAGACGAATGAGAAATAAAGGATACATCCTCTCTTTTCTTCCTAAATAGTCCCAAAGATCCAACTTGGATTGCCACACGGGAAATCATTTAGGTCATAAGACCATCTTCGATAGTCTCATCTTCTTTGACTATATAAGTTAATTTTGCCCAATGAGAAACATCATTTTGTCGTAGTATACTTTCTCTTGGATGAACACAGATACTTCAGTGATCTCCTTTTTAGACATGGGAGGCTGAACTTGGCAGCCTCTTTTCTCCATATGTATGCATATTCACGTTAGTTTTCGGTGGGTTTTGGCCTAATATTTTACAAAGAGTATTGATCTTGAATGATCTTACATAATCCCACAAGTTGGTAACAATACACTCTCACATGAGGTAAGGGGTTTCTTCAAAAGATTTAGAAAAATCAGGTAATTGTAACAAAGGAGCAGAGCACAATTTATCTTTAAAACATTAAAATCATGCTCTTGTTCTTTTCCCCAATTGAATACCTTATCCTTTTAATGACTTCTGGTAATGGTACAAAAAATTTACTAAAATCCTTCACAAATTTCCTATGAAAACTAGCAAGTCCATGAAAACTCCTCACTTTTGTTACACACTTAGAAATATGTCATTCTTTTATTGCTTTAGTTTTATCTTCATCAACTTCAACACCATTTGAGGTAACAATAAAACCAAGAAAGACTACTTTACCAACACAAAATTTGTACTTTGCTATATTAACATACAATTGTTCTCCCTAAGAACATCAAAAACTAACCTCAAGAGTTGCACATGTTCTTCAAGAGATGTAGAAAAAATTAGAATATCATCAAAATATACCACCACAAACATTCCATGAAAATCGTTAAATATATGGTTAATTAGCCTTATGAAAATACTAGGTACATTAGTTAAGTCAAAAATCATTACCAACCACTCAAAAAATCCATACTTAGTTTCGAAAGCCGTTTTCCACTCATCTCTGGGATTCATTCAAATTTTGTGGCATCCACTTTTTAAGTCAATTTTTGAAAATATATTAGAGCCATACAATTGGTAAAGCATATCATCTAGGCGGGGCATAGGATGTTGATACTTTACCATTATTTTGTTGATGGCACGACAATCCACACATATCCTCCAAGTTCCATCCTTTTACGTACCAACAGCACATGGACAGAAAATGGGCTCATGCTTTCTCTCACAAACCCTTTTTCAAGCAATTCCTCTACTTTCCTTTGAAGTTCTCTTGTTTCATCGGGATTGCATCTATAAATAGTCCTATTCTGAAGTTGAGATCCCGGAACAAAGTCAATTTGATGTTCTAGTCCTCTCAAAGGAGGTAATCTCCTTAGGGATATGTGAAGGAAATATATCGTCGAATTCCTGGAAAAGAGTTCAGATACCACTAGGCAAAGAAGAAGTTAAATCGTGAGTGTTAATCATAACTTCCCTATAAGTGAGAAGAACAATGGGCAGCCCCTCTTTTTTTTTTTGCAAGTAAACACTCTTTGGATTTTGCAAGACTCACTATTTTTTCACCAATAGCCTCTTTCGTCTCACCAATTATCTCTTTTGTATCATTCATTCCCACTTTTTCTTTTCCCTCATTATTGATCCCCCTCTTCTCACGCCTTACTTGAATTGTTCCACCTCTCTCAATTTTTTACTCTTGTTTTATCCCTCTCCATGTTTTCCCATTGTTTCTTTTAATCGTATTCGGTCTTCATACACTTGAGAAGGAGTTAATAGTGCAGGAATATAATTTTTCCCCTAATATTCAAGAGAGTATATATTCCTCCTCCCATCGTGGGAATAATATCTATCGTATTGCTTGGGTCAGCCCAATGACAAACTTGCGTTGAAACAATATCACAAAGAACTTCATAAAAATACTCTCAAATAAAAAAGGATATCATGCATTACTTACTCGCTTTAAGCTCCCCACATTCATTCAAACATTGAAGCTTGTAATTTTCCTTACGTTTCGTGCATCGAATCCCCAATTTCTCCACCGCATATATACTCACCACATTAGAACAACTACCATTATCAATGGTCATAGATCAAATTCTACCCTTTATCCCACATCCTGTATGAAAAATGTTTTCTCTTTGTGCCTCATCAAGCTCTCCCATATTGATATTCATGAGACATATAACAACCCCCAAGAATTATCCCTCATAATGAGGATCCATATATCTCTCGTCCTCACCCCTAAATCCCTCTTAGTCTTCTTCCCCCTCACTTTTTTCACTCTCATATTCCCCATTATCCTTTATTAAGACAACTCTTCTATTTGGACATTTGAACGTCTTATGTTGCCTCCCTTGACACTTGTGACATTGTATAGCACTAGAGGGGTAGAAGGATTAGTAATTTTTGTGTTAAGAGTCTTACAGCCATCATTGGCCTCCAATTTACCTTTTCCTCTGTCATATAATGATTTCGGCATAGATTTCTCCTCATGTGTTGGCCATGGCTTCCTTGTTGATGTAGTAGATCGATTCTTCCATGAACTAGCTTTTTGCTCCGTTTTATTTTGTTTTTCTGCATTGACAACTAACTCAACAAATTCATCTAAATTCACACATTTTTTCAATTCTACTACATCAACTATTTCTCCATTTAAACCATTAAGAAATCAGGCCATAGTGGTCGCCTCGTCCTCATTACAATTAGCTTGGATCATAGCCATATCTGTAGCCTTGAAATAATCATGCATAGACATAGAACCTTGCTTAAGAGTTCCAGGCGTTTTTACAGATCTCGTCAAAAATGTGGTGGGACAAAATGTTTTCTCATAACCCTATTCATCTCGTCCCATGTCACAATGGGTAGTTCTCTATTGTCTATTTTGTCTGTGCAAAATTTCTTCCACCAAATAGAAGCATAATAAGAAAAATCAAACATAGCAAGATTAACCTTCTTACCTTCAAAGTAGTTATAACAATTAAAGATGGCCTCTACTTTTCTCTCCCAATCAAGATACAAGTATGGATCCCTAGTCCCCTTGAAAGTAGGAATATTCATCTTAATGCTACTAAGATTCTCATCCTCAACCCTAACTAATGGTGATCTCCTTTAATTTCCCTCTTGGTAAACTTTCTCAAATTCGTCTTAATACCACCAAATTGATCCTCAGTTTGCGGGATCTGAGGAGCTCGGAAAGCTTTTCTCCTAACATGAGGGATCGGGTTTTGATGGATTCTCCTCACATCGGTCATGTTCACTGGATTGTATGGATTTTTTGCCATCTCTAACGCATCAAGTAAAGTAGTAATCATTTGGAGCGCCTTTATTAATTCGCTGTTTTGAGTTCCAATATTATCATCCTTTCCTGTTAGAGGCATCTCACTAAAAGAAACAATTATCTCTCAATTTGGGTTTTTTTTCTGTCTCTTTTTTATCTTTCTCTCTCTTGCCTTTTTCCACTCAAATTACAACTGTTGGTTGCCTCCTTTCGAATTTATATCTAAAAACCCTACTAGTAACAATTTTTTTAGAAGTAAGATGTAGAATTTTTATTGTTATTATTTTTGATCAATTCCCAGATAAATTGGGATTGATGAGACAAAAGAAAGACCACTCTGTGAAACAAAGAAAGAAAAAAAAGACTTCGAATTTCCCTTCTTCTTGATTTTCTTTTTGGAAGAAAAAAATTCAATAATCAAAACAAATATGGAATTTCGTGAAATAAGTTACTGTATTTTCTTCCCTTTTTTTTGATAATTTTCATTTTTTGAAACTCCCAAGATTATCAAGAACAGTACCTTGATAGAACCGCTCTGATACAACTTGATAAGAATCGGGTTTCCAGAATAACTACAAAATAATGCGTACGATAAATTATAAATATTAAAGATAGAAATTGAAAGACATGTGAAAATTCAAGAAAAAAATCCCCAATTTCATATTAAAGGGCTAAGAACCCTAGTTGATCTTAGTATTCAAAATTAGTGGATTGAGACTATTTGTGATACTAATAGAGTCAACTAAAGAACTTAGGTCAAAGTGATCTAGACCCCTATTATGAAGAAACTAGAGAAAATAATTATTATAAGACTAATTAACTTCTTCAATTTATGAATAAGAACCAAAGTTATCTAGTTAAAGAATTAATTTCACTCTTATGAATCGTTCTTATAAGGTTATAAGGTAAATTAAAATTAGCAACACACAAAGGTGTAAAGAAGAAAAGAAACTCTCAATTAATAATGATGTTAATACAAATAATAAAATAAAACCCCCATATATAGGGAGACCTATCCCAAATAGTATGGGATTTAAATCCTACTTTTACGGAAACTTTAAACGGGGAAAACTTTTTAAACTAGGAAACTTTAAATGTAACACATTGAAAATCCAAGATGTGTTCTAGAGCCTAACATTAGTGTCATAAGTTATGATTTTGTATTAGAGTATGCCTTGTATTAGGATTGATTGGATGGTATGATATTGAATTGAAATGTCCTGACTATGATTTTGAGGTTTTGGCTTAAGATGTAAATGTTATAAGGATGGTGAATGATTTACCAATGTGCCTTATCGTGATATGAGAATGTTAATGTGCTAACCTCACCTCTATGGATTTTAATGAAAGTGCAATACTCATGCAATTTTTATTGAGGTATGATGATGATGATGTTATACAAGGGTTAGACCATATAACCTACAATAAGCGATGATGATTAAAAAGGAATTGAAGACATTTCAAAAAGGAACTTAGGACCGAGTGAACTAGAGTGGAGAGTGTCCCTTCCCACATAGGGAAGTTAGGATCAATAATGTACTCTTGAGATTGGAGACTACAATTCATGTAGCATAAAGAGGGTCCCAACTATATCTCCTAGTTCGTGAACTATGTTGCCCCTATAGGAATACTAGCTAGTGGATCCACGTAATTGCTATGTTCATGTTTGGTACTACCTTGGCAAGTAGTCTTCCATTTTTCGCTGTAGGGTTCCATGACACCGGAATCCATGTTAGCTCATGTGGTCTATGTCGGTTAGGGAAAAATGTTCCTAAAAAGTAAAATAAACTAAAGGATTGAACTCTAACTAAGAGGACCTAAGGTGTTTAGCTTAGTCTATGTAGGGGTATGAGACTCTACCTAAACATTCACTAGTTAGAACTTGAAGGGAGTCCTAGGGGATGTTCTTATGTATGAAAACGCTTATAATGCTATATGACATGCATATGATGAACTTTTACATTGTTGATACTATATGTTGATTGGAGTCACTTATGAATATATAATGGTCTATAATGTTAAAGTATGATCTTATGTACTCTTAAATGTTATGATATGTGAAGTAGGATGTTAGTCATGATGCCTGTTGGGTTACTTGATTGAGTAAGGTTATGGGGCTTTGCTTGATCATTGCACTTGTTGTCTTGATAGGGCTTCATGCGTAATTGTCTTGCTTTAGTCATGTTGAAAGGTATTATTATTTATGATTGTTACTATTATTACTTGATTATTGAGATTCTTGGCTATGTATTCAACTATATGCTATGCATGTTGACTTGACTAGACTTGGTGTTGTTGTTCTTGTGATGTTCATGCCTATAACCTATTGAACATGTCCTATTTATTTGTATGGTCTTGATGAATATGCATGTGTGTTTTCAATGTAAATTGCATATCTTTATGAATGTCCTTTTTTCTTAGCATGATTTCAAAGTATGTGTGAATATGGTCTCATATTTAGTACAAGTGGTGTACTAACCCCATTTCTTCCTTTTCCCCAACATTTTAGATTCCGGTCCTTTAAGTGCTTTTGAAGTTGACTTGAAGAAGACTTGGATCTCTTGATCATCAATTAATGTAGGTCCTCACTTTTTGGTGGTGATGCCACTATCTAGGTAATGGAGTTGTTTTGAGTTTAAGACTTCTATGTTTCTTTCTTCTCCATTTAGTATGAAACATTGTATAGCCCATGTGAGGCACTCTTGCTTTGATGTATGGGTTACGCAAAAGTTCTTACACTCTTATTAGATGGTTATGAGATGAGACGACCATTATGACTATGTTATATTTTATATACTTATGTGCAATAAAAGTAGAAGACTAAGTAATATTATGATACGAAGGGTCTTTATGTACTTGATATATATATATATATATAATATGTGTATGTATAGGTCTATGTAAGCCTTTCGAGTAGATGAAATGAAAAGTTTTATATTTTTTGCTAAATTTGACCTATGAATGTATTGTTGTAAGATAAGAGGCTAGTCTTAGTCCTCAAAGAGGAAGACGATGCCGGTTACGTCTGTGGGCTTTTTCGCGGATGTGACATTAAACTAGGAAAACTTTAAACTAGGAATCTTTTTATACTAGTAAACTTTAAAATAAAGGGTTTGAAACTAGGAAACTTTGACTAAACTCAGACTTTAACCATTCAACTTTTTGGGCTCCTTGTTGGGTTTGTGTGTCCCAATCTTCTTCCATTTGGCCTTGGACTTGAACCATAAAATGTGTGTAGCACCTACTCCATTCTTCTCAACAATTCTCAAACTCGTTCTTGGTATTTTTTTTCCATGATAACCATCTTTTTAATTTCCCATTGAAGCCCAGCGACCTTAGCTTAAAAATCCTTTTCTTGAGCCTATGATGGTCTCCCAAGAGCTTGTATAACCTCAGTTCTGTCCATGGAGCTATCATCCCCCTCTTCTTGAAAAGAATTTGTCCTCGAATTAGCCGCTTCATCAAACAAGGACAAGTCAGCAACATTAGAAGTAGCACTTACTTGATACTTACCAAGAAAATCCAATTTGTAAGCATTATCTCCAATGTCATCTTAGAGAATCTATCCACCACAACAAAGACACTATCCTTGCCATTCCTCGTTTTCGGTAAACCTAATAAAAAATTTATAGAGATATCTATCCAAGGAGAAATTGGAATAGGCACTGGAGTATACAACCCATGTGGTAAAACTCTAGATTTACCATGTTTACATTCTTAACATTGTGCACAAAATTTTTCTACATCCCTGCACATGCCAGTCAAAAGACATTTTCAGCAAGTATATCTAAGGTCTTTGGCAGTCCAAAGTGACCCATAAGTCCCCACAATGTTCCTCTCTCACAAAAACATCATGCAATGATCATATAGACTCACACAATTTATTTTCTTTTAAAGGAATCCATTACGTAGAGTGAATTTTTCTAAAGGTCCCTTCAAACATGCGTTATAAGCAACTCCAAAGTCTGAATTCTTATAATACAGCATTTTAATTGTAATCAAATCCCATCAGTTTAGAAGTAAGAGTAGAAACAAGCACGTAGTTCGGGACAATGCATTAGCCACCACATTGTCCTTACATTGTTTGTACGGAATCATATAAGGAAATGTCTCAATGAAATCCACCCACTTGGCATGTCGTTTACTTAAATTAGCTTGGCTTTTCAAGTACCTCAATGATTCATGGTCAGTCTTTATCACAAATTCACGCGGCCGTAAGTAATATTGCCAAGTAGTTAAACCCCTTACCAAGGCATACAATTCACGATCATAAGTATAATAATTTAATGTAGCTCCACTCAATTTCTCACTAAAATACACAATAGGCTTATAATATTGCATTAGAACAGCCCATATACCCTTTCCACTAGCATCACATTCAATATTAAAAGATTTAGAAAAATCAGGTAATCGTAACAAAGGAGGCGAGCACAATTTATCTTTCAAAACATTAAATGCATGCTCTTGTTTTTTTACCCAATTAAGTACCTTATCCTTTTAATTACTTCCTGTAATAGTACAACAAATTTTCTAAAATCATTCACAAAACTCCTATAAAAACTAGCAAGTCCATGAAAACTCCACGTCTATTGCACACTTAGGAATAGGCCATTCTTTTATCGCTTTAGTTTTATCTTCATCAACTTTTAAACTATTTGAGCTAACATCAAAACCAAGAAAGACTACTTTATCAACAAAAAATGTGCACGTGGCTAGATTAGCATACAATTGTTGCCCCCTAACTAACCTCAAGTATTCCACATGTTCTTCAAGAGATGTAGAAACGATCAAAATATAAT
The DNA here is from genome assembly GCF_001406875.1 of Solanum pennellii. Lineage (NCBI taxonomy): Eukaryota > Viridiplantae > Streptophyta > Magnoliopsida > Solanales > Solanaceae > Solanum > Solanum pennellii. Next base: position 33,802,882 of record NC_028647.1, on the reverse strand, counting down.
CAAAATATACAACCATAAACTATCCATGAAAATTTTTAAAGATATGGTTCGTTAGACTCATGAAAGTACTAGGTGCATTAATTAAGTCAAACGACATTACCAACCACTCATACAATCCATACTTACTTCTTAAAGTCGTTTTCCACTCATCTCCAGGATTCATTCGAATTTGGTGGTATCCACTTTTTATTTCTATTTTTGAAAATATTTTAGATCCATACAATTGGTCAAGCATATCATCTAGGCGTGGGATAGGATGTCGATACCTTACCGTTATTTTGTTGATGGCACGACAATGCACACACATCTTCCAAGTTTCATCTTTTTTTGGTACCAAGAGCACAAGGACAGAACATGGGCTTATGTTTTCTCTCACAAACCCTTTTTCAAGAAATTCCTTTACTTGCCTTTGTAGTTCTCTTGTTTCATTTGGATTGCTTCAATAAGAAGGCCTATTCCAAAGTTGAGATCCAGGAACAAAGTCAATTTGATGTTAGATTCCTCTCAAAGGAGGTAATCCCTTAGGGATAAGTCAAATTCCTGGAAAAGAGTTGATATACTACTAGTCAAAGAAGGAGTTAAATCGTTAGTGTTAATCATAACTTCCTTATAAGTGAGAAGAACAATGGGCAGTCCCTCTTTGTTTTGCAAGTAAACACTCTTTGGCTTTTGCAAGACTCATTAATTTTTCACCCATAAAGTCTTTTCGCCCACAAATTCTCTCTTTTTTTATCACTCATTCCCACATTTTCTTTTTCCTCATTATTTCTCTCCCGCTTCTCACGCCTTACTTGAATCGTTTTCCCTCTCCCAAATTTTTCCCTCTCTTTTTTAATCCCTCCCCATTTTTTCCCATTGTTTCTTTTAGTCGTTGTTGGTCATCATACACTTGAGAAGGAGTTAGTTGTGCAATAATATTCCTTTTCCGCTTATATTCAAGAGAATATTTATTCCTCCCTCCTATCATGGGAAGCTTATCTTATGTATTGCAAGGATCGGCCCAATAAAATATGACAAACTTGCATTGGCACATCATCACAAAGAACTTCATCAGAATACTCTACAATACAAAAAGATATCATGCATTGTTTACTCACTTTAAGCTTCCCACAATTATTCAACCATTGAAGATTGTAATTTGCCTTACATTTCATGCATCGAATCCCCAATTTCTCCACCGGATATGTACTCACCACATTAGCACAACTACCATTATCAATGATCATAGATCAAATTCTACCCTTTATCCCACATCATGTATGAAAAAATGTTTTCTCTTTCTGCCTCATTAAGCTCTACCATATTGATATTCATGAGACACCTAACTACCCCCAAGAATTGTCTTTCATTATGAGGTGACACATATTTCTCGCCTCACCCCTAACACCCTCTTCTTATTCTTCCCCCTCACTTTTTTCACTCTTATATTCCCCATTATCCTTTATGAAGAAAACTCTTGTATTAGGACATTCGAATGCCTTATGTCCCCTCCCTTGACACATGTGACATTGTGTAGCACTAGAAGGGGTAGAAGGATTAGAAAATCATGTGTTAAAAGTCTTACCTCCATCATTGGCCTCCCATTTACTTTTCCCCTTTCATCTAGTTATTTATGCATAGATTTTTCCTCATATGTTTGCCATGGCTTGTTTGTAGTTGTAGTAGATTGATTCTTCCATTAACTAGCTTGTTGCTTCTTTTTCTTTTGTTTTCCCACTTTGACAGTTAACTCAACCAATTCATCTAAATTCACATATTGTTGCAATTCTACTACATTAACTATTTCTCCATTTAAACTGTTAATAAGTCTGGCCATAGTGGCCTCCTCGTCCTCATTACAATTAGCTTGGATCATAACCATATCCATAACCTTGAAATAATCATCCACATACATAGAACCTTGCTTTAGAGTTTGATGGCGTTTTTGCAGATCCCTTTGTAAGTGTGATGGGACAAAATGTTTTCTCATAACCCTCTTAATATCTTCCGATGTTGCAACGGGTAGTTTTCTAGTGTCTATTCTGTCTCCGCAAAATTTCTTCCACTAATAGCAACATAATCAGAAAATTCAACCACAACAAGTTTAACATTCTTACCTTTAGAGTAGTTATGACAATAAAATGGCCTCTAATTTTCTCTCCCAATATAGATACAAGTTTGGATCCTTAGTGCCCTTGAAAGTAGGAATCTTCATCTTAATGCTACTAAGATTTTCATTCTCAACCCTTACTCGTGGTTCTCTCCTTTTGTTTCTGTGTTGGTAAACTTCTTCAAATTCGTCTTCATAATCACCAAATTAATCCTCAGTTTGCGGGATGTGAGGATCTAGGAAACTTGCCTCCTAGCCTGAGGGATCAGGTTTTGATGGATTTTCCTCATATCGGTCATGATCATTGGATTATATGGCTTTTTTTGTTATCTCTAATGCATCAAGTCAGGCAGTATTCATTTGGAGTGCCTTTATTAATTCGTTGTTTTGAGTTCCAGTGTCATCATACTTTCTTGTTAGAGACATCTCAGTAAAAGAAACAATTATCTCTCAGTTTGGTGTTTCTCTCTCTCTCTCTCTCTCTCTCTCTTATCTTATTCTCTGTTGCCTTCTTTCCACTCAAATTACAATTATTGGTTGCCTCCTTTAAAATTTATATATAAAACCCTACTAGTAACAATCCTTTTAGAAGTAAGATATAGAATTTAAAAATTATTGTTTTATCAATTCCCAGATAAATTGGGATTGATGAGACAAAAAAAAGACCATTTTATGAAACGATAAAAAAAAGGAATTTAAATTCCCCTTCTTCTTGATTTTCCTTTTTGAAGAAAAAAATTCAAGAATCAAAAGAAATATGGAGTTTTGTTTAAATAACTGATTGTATTTTCATCCCTTTTTTGGTAATTTTCTTTTTTTTTTGTTTTTTAAACTCCCAAGACTATCAAGAACGGAAACTTCAAAGAACCGCTCTGATATCACTTGATAAGAATCGATTTTCCAAAATAAACTAAAAATGATGAGGAAACAAAATTATAAAGATTAAAGATAGAAATTGAAAGATATGTGAAAATTTAATTTAAAAAATCCCAAATTTCAAATTAAAGGGCTAAGAACTGTAATTGATCTTAGTATTCAAAAGTAATGGATTAAGACCAATTATGATACTAAGAGAGTCAATTCAAGAACTTAGGTCAAAGTTATCTAGACCCCTATTACGAAGAAACTAGAGAGAATAATTAGTATAAAACTAATTACCTTCTTTAATTTACGAATAAGAACAAAAGATATCAAGTGAAAGAATTAATCTCAGCTCTTACAAATTGTTCTTATAAGGTTGAAAGGCGAATTCCAAGTAGCAACACACAAAGATGTAAAGAAGAAAAACACTCATAATTAATCGTAATGTTCATCCAAATAATAAAATCAAACCCCTATAGATAGGGAAACCTGTCACGCCCCGACCCTACACCCTGGGCGAGATCGACACTAAAAGACCATTGTTGGCTCTCAAGCGAACCCTTGGACTGGCTACTTAAATCAAAAGAAGACAAACCTCAACTTTGATACAAGTAAAACATAATAAAAGGGAAAGATACGTCATGTCATACCTTTGGACAAAATTGCACTTGTGTCTTCAATAACTGAAAAAAACTCCAAACTGAAATAGTATAGTCTACAAATCCTCTAAACTTTCTACAGAGGGATGTTTGGACAGACTCCACAACATCCTAAAATCTAAGTTGATATAGAAATGAAATGGATGTCCTCCAGAATGCAAGGAGGATCACCACAAACTCTGAAGCTAAATCTGGAATCAAAGAAGCGGTGCGTGCTGATTCCGGGTACCTGTGTCTGCATCATGAAGTGATGTAGGCCAACTGGCATTAGTACATTGAATGTACGAGTATACGAGTTGGAGAGCTACACAACGACTTAAGCTTGAAGGTATTAGATGAACCTACCTTGGCTATGCTAAATTCAAGATTATACTTAACTCAAATGATATGTATATAGATTAGTTTAAATCTCTCTCTCTCTCTCTCACACACACACACTCACACACACACACACACAGAGAGATACATACATACATACATACATACAAACATATATATATATATATATATATATATATATATATATA